>NC_067400.1:520746045-521046045 GCF_016432865.1 Antechinus flavipes
ATGAGATGTGGTACACACTTTTCAAATTCAGTATGTTTAAAAAAGAACTTATGCTTTCTCTCTCAAAGCATTCCTCTTCTAACTTCCTTCTCTCTGAGGAAGTCATTATCCTTCTTTTTCATGGTTTTGCTATTATGGTGACACTCTTTATCCTTCACTTTAATTCATCTAACATATATAACATATACATCACATTCAATTGCTTCTTTCAATCCCATAAACCATGAACTTGATTCGGACAGCCTTTTGCCAGGAATACTGCAATACTCTCTTAATTAAAATCATGGCCTCCAATTTCTCCCCTCTCCAAAGTATCCAAAAGAAAAGAAAAGTGGGGGAAAAAATGAGAGCTATGCAGAAGAATTATGAAAGTTTGGGGGAAAAATCCAATAGTTTGGAAAAAAGAAGAACAGAAACTGACTGAAGAAAACAACTTAAAAAATAGAATTGGCAAAATGGAAAAAAAAATCAACCAAACAAAACAACTCCTTTAAAAGTGCAATTGGCCAAATGCAAAAGGAGGTTAAAAAAAAAAAAAAAAGCTAACTGAAGAAAATAATTAAGAATTAGAACTAGACAAATGGAAATGAATAGCTCAATGAGACAACAAGAATAAGTCAAACAAAATCAAAGCATCCAAGAAAGTAAGTTTTCTTTCATGTTACTCCCCTGCTCAAGCTTCAGTAGTTCTTTACGGCCTCTAGAATATTAACTCCTAAACTTAAGATTATAAGTTGTTCACAATCCATCTACAGACTACCTTTTAAAAATGATCTTATATTTACTCATCTTCATGTACTCCATGGTCCATTCAGAATTATCTCCTCTAAATTTAGCACCCTGAAGCATACCCTGGCACAGGTAATCCCTTTTGACTGGAATGTACTGCTTCCTTTTCTCTGCTTCATCAGATTCTTTAGCTTTCCTAAAGACTAATCTTAAGTATTATCTCCTATAAGAAGCTACTTGATTTATTTAGCTCCAGTGACTTCTCCTTATTTCATTTCATTTACTTATCTTTTCAAAAATAGTCCTTCCTATCCCACCAGACTGTTAGCTTCTTGAGGGCAAGAACTGTTTTGCATTTTGTTTTCGTATAACTAGCACTTGATATAGCCTTGTGCAAAGCTGGTGTTTGATGAATTGAAATGATGACTTGACCAGTATATGTTGTAGAGGGAACCTTTTTTCAGGTCAAGATTATCAGAAGGCCTCTGGTGCCACACACAATATTGTGATTCTGTAAAAAACATGCAACTCCACTTGTCTAAGCCAGATTTTGGCTTAGGTAATCTTTCCACCTGCAGTATATAAACTGAGTTGGAACTAAGGGAGAAGAAAGGTGATGTAGGAGCAAAAATTCAAATTTGACCTTGAGATTTAATAAACAGCTGAGATGAACAAAGAGACTGCATAAAAGTATCTGAAAGAACTAAATGTACCATCTGTTAAGGGGATATGTTGTCAAGGAAATCAACTATGACACAGGTGTTCTTTTGTATCAAAAATTGCTGACAGTCCCAGAGGCTAGCATCATGTTTCATCTCCACATGAGCACACAAAGAAACCAAAAGGAGAAATCAAATGAGTTGGAAGATAAAAATGACCCAGGGCTAGCTGTTCATCTTAATTGCTTTGCATTATTTCATTTCAAATAGTCTTGAACCAGCAAAATCTCACTATGAAGGTGATGCCACCCCTTTCAACAGATAGCAGAACAAATCTTGCACTCTTTGCAAAGTGGAAACACAGACTAGATAGAGAAACTTGTTATGGAATAGTAGAAAAAACCCTAATGAGTTTATAAAGGCTATATTAGGGAAAGAGAAGATAAATGAAATGGTAGGGATATGGCTCTACGTAGATAGGATGATAATAGTTGGGAATGGCAAGGAAAAGACAAAGCTGCTTTGGTTTTCTCTCTCAGAGACATCAGTTTAGGGATCAGTTAATACTCAAATTAACTAAGGAGAAAAAGAAATCAGAAAAAGAATCTGGTTGCCGTTGATGAGTTCAAATAAATGGCCCTCATTATATTGAAAAAAATAATCAGCTGGCCCTCAGATACTGAAAAACTGGTACACATGACTGTTATGATAATACTATTAATTTCTAAAAATAACATGGAGAATAGTAGAGATAACTATGGACAAATGTTCTGATTTTTCAAAAAAGAAAAAAATTTAATCTGAAAATTATAATACAATTCAATTCCTGGCACATTCCAAAATGCGTTTCTAGAGAGCTGGTCAGTGAACATATATAAGAGGAAGTAATAATCATAAAGAGCTAGCACGAGTTCAGCAAAAACAGGGAAAGGGGCACATAAACTAAGCTTATTTCCTTTTTTGAAGGTTACTAAAACACCAGGAAAATACAGATATAATTCAACTATATCTTAACAAAATATTCTATTAAGATCTAGCTTTATCAAGATAAAGTCTCCTGCAAATATGGAAATATGTTTAAAAGAATTGCTTGCTGTCTTGGGTAGGACGGAGAAAAAGGGAGAAAAATTTGGAAAATAAAATTTTGCAAAGGTGCATGTTGAAAACTATCTTAGCATGTATTTGGAAAAATAAAATGCTATTAAAAATCACAGAAAAACAAAAAATACAAAATCTTCTGGAAAACTTGGAAAAAGGGGGTCAAAAAATTTGTACAACTGTACAAATTCTGAACTGATTGAATGATTGGTCCTAAAGGATGGTCATTAATGGTGTAATGTTAATTAGGAAAGACATTTCCAGTAATAAAGTCTGGGATCTCTGCTTGACTTGTGTAATTTTAATATTTTTATCAGTGACTTGGTTAAAGTATAAATAGACAATATCTTTATGAAATTTGTAAAAGACATTAAAAAGGGAAAGGAGAATTAATAGATTGGATAATAGAATTAATATCCAAAAAAGATTTTTACAAGCTAGAGTAATAAGAAATTTAATAGGGATAACTTTAAGATTTTACACTTAGATTTTAAAAAAAAATGACTTCTTAAATATAAGATGGGATCGGGAGAAGAGGGAGCTATAAATGGTTAAATACCAATTTGTTTGAAAAAGATATGGAGGAACTGAAAGCTAAATATGAATCCAGCCTTTATAATAGTATCTGACACGCAGTAGGTGCTTAATAAAGCACTCTTGTGACTGCTCTTAGTATCCTGCATTAGCTCATCATTCCTCTTGTGCCATGCTTCCCTACCTGTCTATGTATTTAGTCTTTGTCTCATCTTTGTCTTTACAATCTCTTGGTGACCTCCTAAGTTAACAAGATTGGCTATCATCTCTATTCCAATGACTCTCAGACTTATATCCAGATTTAGTGTGTCTCCAGAGCTCAGCATTCCCAACTGCTTACAGAGCAATATGAATTGGATGTCCCTTAGACATTTCAACAAATTCCAAAAGAAAATACATTACTATGTCTGAGCCAGCTCTCTGGAGGGCTTCAGGATCAGAGTCAGGATCAAAGTCCTTGGTCTTTAGGAGAAGTGAAGGGGGCAGGCAGACTGCCAAGTGGTTCGTCAAAAATGGACTAGACTCTGGAGTCTGGAGCCTGAAGTATTCCCTCCTGAATGTGCTGAGGCAGAGAGCTTCTGACCCTCTCTTTAAGCCCTCCAATCCTTGCCTCTCCTCTAAAAACTCTTCCAAATATGCCTAATCCCTGTCAAAAGTACTACTATATTTCCTGTAACTCTGATATGCACACCCAAGTGTTATCCTTGATTCTTTTCTCTCACATACCTCACATATCCAATCAGTTGATAAATGTTGTCATTTTTACTTCCACAACAATTCTCAAATTTATCCTCTTCCCTCCACTCTCACACTCACTACTCAACTTCATGTCCTATCACTTCTCCTCTGGAGGCTATTAGGAATAGCCTCCTAATTGGGTCTTCAGGTTTTAAATCCCCTTCTTCTTCAATCTAACCTCTATACTAGTGGCAGTGATTTCTTTACATGCAAGTCTAACTATGTCATTCCCTTATTCAATAAAGTCCAGTGGTTTCTTTTCCTTTATGATCAATTTTGTGAGTCATTTAAAGGGATTATGAAATGACTCTATTCTACCTTTTCCACATCATTATACTTCTCTCTGTTTCATATATATTATAGTCCAGCCAAAGTGAATTTCTTACTGTTTCTTATATTTGACAATCCATTTCCTGTCTTGGATTGACACTTCCTGTCTTGTGTCTTTGTCTGCTCCATAATGCCTAGAATATGCATTTTCTTCTTACCTCTACCTCACAAAATTCCTAGTTTGAGGCTCAGCTCAAACATCACTCTGCACATAAAAGTCTTTCCCAATCACTCAGATGCTAGTGTCTCCCCTCAAATTATTTTCTATTATTTTTGTGTGTGTACATAGATGTGTATGACTATCTATATATATATTATGTGCCAGCTATATTGTAAGTTTCCTGAGGGCAGGGATTGTTTCATTTTTATCTTTGTATTTTTAGTGAGTACCTATCAGAGTATCAGGCATAAAATAAGCATTAAGACATGCTTAACTGATTGAAGAACTTACCTTGCATCTGGCCAATTGTGAGATCTTTATCTAGCCTGTCAACACCTAGAAAAAAAGGAACAAAAAGGGTTCGATTAGGAGGATATCACCTGAAACTGATTTAAACAATGACTTATGTGCTCTAGGCAAGTCATTTAATTCTTAGGAATTTCAATTTCTTCATCTGTAAAGAAAAGGTCTGGATTAGATGATCTCTAAGATTTCTTTCTGCTCTAAAACTATGACATGACTTTGTTGACTAAACATGGAATCATAGAAATCTCAAGGATGGCAAGGACCTCACTGGCTATCTAGTTCAATCATATCTTAAGAGAAATCTCTTCTAAAACACTCTCAAAAAACCAAAAATATTAAATTTAAGGGAAAAAAAGGAAATGATGTGGAGAATGTGTCACCAACCTAAAAAAATTAATAAATATCTATTTAAAATAAATAAATCCCCCCCAAAAAAGAGGCAACAAATAAATAAAAACAGATTAATTAATTGGAGTGAATGACCCAATAAATAAATAAATAAATAAATGAAACACTCTCAAAAGGCCATCTACCATCTGGTAACATGAGAAAGGATTAAACATATTATGGAACATGAATAAATAATAGAACATTACTCATATTAGACTGAGTTCCTTGAGAGTATGGCGTGTTTTTTGGTTTTTTTTTTTTTTTTTTAACATTTCTTTGTATTCCCAGTACTTAATAAAGTGCCTTATATTTAGTAGGTATTTAATAAATACTAAAGAAATAGTGACTATGATGAATACAGATACATATGGAAATATGAACTGATGAAGTAAATAAGCTAAGAAAACAATATACACAATAACTAAGACAATGTAAATGGAAAGAACAACAAAATAATTTAAAAGTGAAAGTAGGAAATTACAAAGAACCTGCACATTTCTAAAAAAGAGATATGAGAAGATAACCACATCCCATTCCTTAAACAGAAGTAAAATATACATAGGTATAGTATAATTAAAACACTTTCAACCTTTTTCAGCTGAGATTTTACTAATTTTTGTCTTCTTTTTTTTCTTTAAAAATATTATTTTATTGACTATCTTTCCCTTTCCTGTTCTGCAAGTACAAGAGGATAAGATACTGGGGAATTTTTTGGCATAATAAAATGAGATAACAACAGAAAAAGAAAAAAATTATCAGTTAAGGTACGAGATCATCAAAACAGGGCAAAATCTTATGTGTTTCTAAAGAGGAAGGAGTTATGAGAGTGGAATTCTTATTAATTTAAGTCTAAGCCCTTATCTATTGGTAAGCTACTTTAATAAGTACCACTCCAAATAGCATATTCACAAATAAACACCTACTTACCTGCCAGAAGCAGAAGCTTAGGAATAGGGCAGCTAAGAAAAAGATTGGATAAGCCTCTGAACCAACCATCCCAGTACTTTTCTGTTTTTGCCAGTTCAATTCTCCAAGTATATGGATGGTCCTTTTTGGCCTAAAGGGAAAGAAGAAAAGTTAAGCCACTGACTACAATTGAAAAAAAAAAAAAAACCCAATAATTTGATTTAATTCAACAAGCACTTATTAAGTTTTTGCTACATACAAGGCTATAAAGGGATAAAAGGATGGCAAATGACACAATTCTTACCCTTAGGGAACATGAACTCTTAACAGGAAGGGGATAAAATATTTACCAAAATTAGCATGAATCATGGTAGAATGTAACAGGGGCAAGGAGATATAGGCAAAGTACTAAAGGAAAATTTAAAAAGAGAAAAATTATCAAAGGGAAACAAACTCCTGAGAAAAGATTCAGAAATTATGATAGATCCTAGCATTTCTTGAGCTGTGGGCAGGAAGAAAAAAAATTTTTAATTCTGGATCTCTAGATACTCCCTTAAATGTTCACCTAGCAAATTGATGGTACAACAAGAGGAAAAAAAATCTTTATCAGAAAAGTTTGGATAAGACACTCTTCCCTTGACTTTATTCCTTTCTCCCTTATAGTCCCATTAAGATTTACATTCAGACATCTTAATGTAAGAACTATTAAGGGGGAAGAGAATAAGCATTCATTAAGTGCCTACTGTATGTCAGAAACTATGTGCATTAAGAGCTTTACACATTTTTTTCTCATTCAATCCTCATAACAACCCTGGGAAGTTAGGTGTTATTATCACCCCCATGTCACAGTTGGGGAAACTGAGGTAGAAATCGAGGTGCCCAGGGTCACAAGCTAGTAAGGGTCTAAAGATACATTTGCACTTGGGTTTTTCTGACTCCAGACTCACGTTCTGTGCACTATGGTATTATCTGACTGCCTCAGCTATAATGCTATTCTTGGAGTCTGGAAGATATGGGTTAGAATTCTGCCTTAGTGACACTGTGCAAATCACTTGAAGGCTTTGAACTTCAGTTTCCTCATCTGTAAAACCCAGACTAAATTAACACTTATGGTTCAAAGAGTTGTTATGAAGATAAGTGGATCTAGTTGGAGGCATCAGGAAAGGTTTCATGTTAAAGTTTATCTTGAAAGAATACAGGGACTCTTATAAGGTGAAGTGCATTTCAGTATTTGGGACAGTTAGAGGAAATGCATGAAAAGTGGAGATGGTGTGACATATGTGAGGAACAGAGAGAAGATCAGTTTGGTTGAAATGAAGAGAACATTATCAAAACTTATGAATTTAATTATTATCTCCATAAAGATGACCCTTAGATTCATATATCAAGTCCTAGTACCTACCATATACATGAGATACTATTAGTGAAATAAAAAATATAGAAAATTATAATACACACAATTAGACAAATATATATTAAAGTGTTATTTTTTTTTAATATGAACAAAACACATATGAGGTCCAAATGTGGAAGTTTTTATTCACAGATTAAATGAAACCTTTATGTAGGAAATGGCATGTGAGCTAAGCTTTAAAGTATGGCTAGGAATTTAGCTGGCAAAAAGTAAGAGACATATATGTACCTGCAGTTACATAAAAAATTTTTAGGTGAAAAAGGTTATTCCAAATGGAAGAAATTTAAGAAACCTTGCTTTAAGCAACATTCTGAGAAGAAAAATTTGCAAAGAAATTGTCAAACTATAATGTTAGATGGAGTTTTCTCACCAAGAGTTCCTAAAACAACGATTTTTTAGTTGCTAAATCCAATTACCAAATCTGAATCCTCATTCTCCTTGACCTCTCTGCAGCCTTTGACACTGCTGATTACTCTTTACTCCTTGATACTTTCTTCTCTCTCAGTTTTCACATCACCATTCTCTCTTGGTTTTCTGTAGAGGGCTAAAACTATTAGAGTCGATGCACTGAGGTCAGGATTGCCGAACACTTGAGGCTAACTACCGATCGGACAATACTCTATGGGCATATCCTTCCCACTATCCTGTGCTGGCTCAATGATTGGTATATACAGAGGATTGTAGGAGGGACTAAGGGGTGGAGTAAGACTAGCCAGGGTCACTCTTTGTGGTAGACCAGGAAGAAGACGGTCGTGGAGATTCTGCTTCCATCCTGTTCAATCCTGTGTCTAAAGACCAAGAATAAAGACTAAGGACTTTTGCTTATCCTGACTCCGGCTGATTCTGGGGTGTCCTAGGTGCTAGCGCGGGCATCACAGTTTTTTTCCTATCTGTTTGGCTGCTCCTTTTCTCTCTCCTTTGCTGGATTCTCATTCAGATTATGTCTTCTAACCACAGGTGTCCCTTAGGGTTCTATCCTAGTTCCTTTTTTCTTCTTCCTCTATTTTACTTCATTTGATGATCTATACACTCATAGATTTAATTTAATTATCATCTCTATGCTGATGATTCTAAAATTTACCTATTCTGTCCCATCTTTCTGCTAAGCTCCAACCTCACTTTCTGCTAATCTCAACTACTTTCCTTAAAATGTCTACTAGATTCTTAAGCTCAATATGATAAAAATGAAATTATCATCTTTGTCCCAAAACTGAGAAACTAGAAGATAGCACCATTCTCCTAAGCCCTCAGCTTCCAAACTGCAAATACATCCTAGATTCCACACTATCTCTCACCCATCTACACGAAAGCTGTTGTCAAGGCCTGATGATTTCACCTTTTAAGATCTCTTTCAACTAGGCCCCCTTCTTTCCTCTGAGACTGCCACTACTTTAGTATAGACTCTCATCATCTCACATCTTGATTACTACAATAGTTTGCTGGTAGATCTGCCTACCTTAAGTCTCCCCCTCACACTCTAATATACCCTCCATTCAATCACTAAAGTGATTTTTCTAGCACAAGTCTAACCATGTCATCTCTATTCCCCAATCATTAAAGAACAGTGGCTTCCAATTGTCTCCAGCATCAAATCAATTTTCTGTTTGGCATTTAAAATCCTTCATAACCTATCTACCTTCCTCTCTCCCTTTTAGGTCTTCTTAAATCGTACTCCCTGATATGTATTCTTGAATCCAGTGACATTGACCTCTTAGTATTTAGTAATAATAATTCACATTTTAAGTGAGTAGAACGAAAAAAACACTGTACATAGTAACAACAACATTATGTGATGATCAACTTTGATACGCTTAGCTTTTCTCAGCACTACAATGATCTAAGATAGCGCCAAAAGATTCATGATGGAAAATACTATCCACATTCAAAAAAAAAGAACTAGTGGATCTGAATGCAGATTGAAATGCATTATTTTCATTTTCTTCCCCTTTCCATGGGGGAGAAACCTTTCTCATGGTTTATTCTAATTGTTCTTTCACAACACAAATAATGTGGAAATATGCTTAATATGATTATACATTTATAACCTATATCAGAATGCTTACCATCTTGGGAAAGGGGAAGAGTGAGGGAAGGAGAAAAAATTTGGAATTAAAATCTTATGAAAGTGATTGTTGAAAACTGTCTTTACATATAATTGGAAAAAATAAAATACTATTAAATGGAAATAATCAATCTAGTATTAGAGTAGAAAGATCAATGTGAATGGAAAAAATGCAGGAATCATTCATGGACTGGGGCTTTGAAGTAAAAATAGGATTTGACTGGATAAAGAAGAAAGGGGAGAGAATTATAGTTGGGGAGGAGAATGAAGAGAAGGATGAGTATAAGGAATAGCTAAGAGATCAGTAGAAATTTTCTATTTGAGAAGTCAGATAATTCTAGTGTTTGACAATCCTTTGATTCTACAAAGTATATAGATCCTTTCTAAGGTGTTTGTGCTTAAACACAAATTCCCTTTTGAAGAGTGAGTAACTAGTGGTAGTGTGACAGATAGGAAAGATTTCTGGAGAAAGGAGAGATTCCATTTCTAATGTTGCCTCTGACATGTAAAATATATGAACTTGTGCGAATTACTTCACCTCTCTGAATATAGGATTCCTTGTATATTTAGAAGGATGATAATGTCTGTAGTAAAGTGGTTTTGACAACCAAATGAAATAAATATGTATAAATTTCTATATAAATAATTCTTATTATTAATAGGCAGGCAGTCTTATCTCTGATAGATAATAATAATGATTATGAAAAGAACTTAATGCTCCAGGCAACTCACTATTAGTGACTAAGAAGGTACTAATCTACATTGTTATACAGAATTTTTTCATTGCAAGTTGTTATAGGAATGAAATTACAGATTCAGCAAAAAAAATTTATTAATATTGACCCAATTATACATTTGCATCACAAATTGCATCTAAACTTGTGAATCTGCTAAATATTAATTTCCTCAATTCTCCTATTTCTTGATTTTCATTGATGACAATGAACACAGTTGACTCAGCCTCCCTCCTGCACAGCTTGTACTTTTTAGGTTTTCTCCTATTTGTTCTCCTCAGTCTCTTTTACTAAATTATCAACCATCCTCCTTTTTCCCCTGACAAACATTGGTTTTCCAAGGCTCTTTTTCTAGCACTCTTGACTCTTCTCTCTCTACGCTCTCTCTGTAACTTCATAAGCGTTTACAGATTTATATACAGATGATTCCCAGATCTGAAACCAGCCCAAGTTTCTCTACTCAACTCCATTTCTTTTTTTTTTTTTTTTTAACAAAAGGTAGGCAAAATGAAGGGAGACAATACAAACCAGGAATAGTAAATATGAAAGAGTTGGGAGAACATAGTTAGAAAAAAGAAGAGACAAGTTCCCTGGGAGAACTCACAATTAACCAAAAGGAAATATTCCAGAAGATGGGAGAAAGCCATTGACTGGCAGATTAGACTAACCAGAGTTAGCTAGAGAATGGCACTATTAGAATGAAGGCACTTTGAGGGAGAGAAAAAGATTACTTCATAGTGGGTTTAGATTTTTTTTTTCTTTTGCTGAGGCAATTGGGATTAAGAGACTTGCCCAGGGCCACACAGCTAGGAAGTATTACTGTCTGAGACTAGATTTGAACTCAGGTCCTCCTGCCTTTAGGGCCGGTGCTCTGTTTATTTTGTCATCTAGTTGCCCCAGTGGATTTAGTTCTGAAGAGAACTCAAGGTGTTCAAAACAAAACTCACTACCTTCCCCCACCAAATCCATTGAGGTAATACTTCTTTCAGAGTTTTCTATTTCTGATCAAAGTACTACATTTTTTCCAGTCACTCAGGTTTGCAACCACAGAGTAATACTGGTTCTTTCCTTATCCTCTTCCCTCATATCCAATCAGTTGGCAAGTCTCATTACCTCTATATTCACATATCAGCCTCCTTCTTTCTACTGTCATGGTTTTTATCATTTCTGGCCTGGACTACTGCAACAACCTTTTAACTGGACTCACTGCCTCTAGTTTTTCTTTTCAATGTGTCCTCTCAAAGCTCTCAAAATAATAATAATAAAGTACTATTTACCCAAGTCACTCTGTTTTGATGTCTTCCTATGATTACTAGAATAAAATAAAACTCCTGAACTTTTAGCACCTATAACAATCTGGCTATAATTAACCTTTCCAGAAAGGTTATAGCTCCTTTATTCTACTTTTGATTTCCTAACTTAGTATTCAATCTTTCATCTTTATGTTTTTATAATATTCCATGCCTAGAATGTAGCCCTTCCTGTATGATCATGGCATTGTTTTGAATCTGTTTCCTTATTTGGGAAGGAGGATAATCTTTATATTATTAACTTCACATGTGTGTTATGAAATAATGAATGCAAAAAGATGCATAAATGTAAACAATTACCTCAGTATCATCTTCCTTCTTCCTTTTGTTAACAGATTCACTTCCTTCTTCATCTTCCTCTTCTTCCTCTATGATCCCTTCCACTACAGTTTTAGAGACTTCAGGACTCAGAGCCCCTTCACATCTAAGTTTAAAAAAAAAAAAAGTGGCAAATCACACACAACACTTCACTTTATTTTCATGGTATTCAATATTTTTTATATTTTAATTAAAATATTTATTATGCTTAACAATATACCAAGGAGAAAGAGAAAAAGATAAGAAGTGATAAATATAAAAAATTAGTGAAACTTTTCAAAGACCAGCTTTTTAACATAAATAAATATGTGATGGATTTTTTTCCTTATTCCTTAGTATACTGGATACTAAGTATACTTAGTTACTTAGAAACAGAAAATTAAAACACTTAAGGGGATTGGGAAGAGGTTGAAGTAATAAGCTATGGAGATGGAAAAATTGGCACTTCCAGTGAGAACTTGATTCAAATCCTGTCACTAATGCTAATTAACTATGACACAATAGCTAAGTTATATCTTCTTTCCTCTCTTATGGGAAGGCAAAAGTCCTCCCCAATTTGTGCTTCTCAAAAGGGCAGCTAATAAAAGACAACATCTTATTTTCAAGGAATGCTTATGATGTATGTATAACTCTTTGAAAAAAGGAAGGTACCATGGGAACACTAGCATTCCTATTATTACCAATAATAAGGACTTAGAAATGGTTTCCTGTCATAAAGACAAAAAGAAAACAGATTCTTTAGACAAGAGATAAAGGTAGGTAGGGACTCAGAGGCATAAAGTAAAGCTCTATTCAAAGAAGTAAACTGCTGTTAATCTACACTAAAAAATAAGTACAGATTTTAACACTCTCTTGCATTAGTTTTTAGAGACCAATTTTGATCCCATTAGGCTAAAGAGAAAAAAATGGAAAACATAAAAGTATAAAACACAATTTACTTTTTAAGCTTCTAGTGAACTGGGGTCATTAAAAAAAGCAAATGAGCTCCTGTTGCTTTTTAAAAAATATTATGATTATATTTATTTCAATCAGCAAAAATCTGCTGTATATTTCTATCCTAAACACTCTCCCCTTCAACCCACCACACTGAGAAAGAAGAAAAACAAAACTCATTACAAGCATATATTAACAACAATATCAAAAACAAAACAACAAAAAAATTTCCACGTTGGCCAGATATTAAAAATCTTTGCCTCATTTTATAGTGGGAGGTGGCTAGCATATTTCATCATTGGTCCTCTGGAATCATGGTTGATCATTTTGCTGATAAGAGTTTCTAATCTTTCAAAGTTGGTTTTCTTCTCCCATACTGTTGTTATTGCATAAATTGTTGTTTTGTTTTTGTCTTTCCAGGTTTCTCTTGAAATCATTCCCTTCATTATTCTTTTTTTCAAACAGCACAATAATATTCCTTCACATTTATATAACATAACTTGTTTAGCCTTTCACCAATTTAGATGAACGAGGGGAGTACCTGAAATATCAGATCATTAAGATAAAAATCTCAGGATTCGGCTGTGTTAACTATTTTCTGTCTGGATTGGTTCCTGATGACATCTTTAGAAATAGTGTGATACAGTGCAGAGTTGCCAAACTTAAGGCCTACAGGCAAAGTACCCAGCAAATTAAGATTACAATGTAATAGGGAAACATTTAATGAAATAAAGTAAAAATGTAATACAACATAGATAATGTTAATTTGAGGTTTTCTCAGTCAAAAATCCATTTCTCTTTTCAGATTGACACTGCTGATATAGAAGAAAGACTACTATATTTAGTAATGGAAGCCCTAGATTCAAGTTCCAGTTCTACTACTTACTTTTACTGGCAAGTCAATTCATCTGTTTGTGTTTATTTGCTTATTTGTAAGAACAGCATAATAATCCTTAAACTATCTAACAGAATTCTTTGGAAAAAGTATTTTCTAACTTATGAAGTGCTACAGAAATAAGAACTACTACTATAACTATAAAATTTAAGAAATTGTCATCCAAGTTGTTAATTTCTCTTTTTGCTTTGGTCCAGATTCCTGATATCATGGTATAAGGAACTCTTAAGAAAAATCTTTCTACCAATATTAATCAACAAGTAACTGTTGTGTAATTAATAGTTACAGAGACTTCTCTGGGGGACTGAAGAGCATTTGTCAGGATGTGTCAAAGGCAGAATTCTACTACAAATCTTTTTGCCTCCGATGGTTCAATATTCTATAGCAAACTGTCTCCCTACAACATTGCAGAAGGAAGCAAAAATCATCTTAAAAATATTCACTATTGAAACTTGTAAAATTAATCCCCATTCAAATATCCCTTTTGGTTAACACACTAACATCTATTCTGATCCACTCTGATAATATCTTTATAGGTGAGTCTTTGGCTTTTTAAGGAAGCACTTCAAAAAGGAATGATTTAAATATCAAAGCATTAAGAATTTCAATAAATTAATGAAACCCCGAAGTATTTTTGTGACAATGATTGTTTTTTATCATTCTGCAAGAAAATCAGACATCAAGTAAAAAAGACAAGTCTTTCCTGTGTTGCTATATGATTTGGGAGACATAATGCCAAAAATGTTAAAACAATCTATTCTATGATCAGAAGAGAAGGAAAGATACTTTTAATTAATCTTAAAAAATTAGAAGTTTCCCTTGAGTTCACCTTTGATCAAGTTAAAACAAGAATCCTTTGAGGGAGTCATCAAAGAGGGATAGAATGGTTTTAGGAAAATCATTTTTGATGATGTAATGACATTTTGAATTACTATTTTTATGAGATAATAATCAGATCTAATCCTTGAAAAAAAAATCTATGCTTTGTTCATTCTTAGAATTACCACTTATTTATACTTATCACTTAAATTCTATTAAAAAATAAAATAAATCTTTACTTTTCATTTTTCAAGATAGTCTCAACAGAACCTTTTTAACAAGGGGTTCATTTTTTTTTTATATTTTATTTTATTTTATAGTAACTTTATATTGACAGAATCTATGCCAGGGTAATTTTTTTACAACATTATCCCTTGCACTCGCTTCTGTTCCGATTTTTCCCCTCCCTTCCTCTACCCCCTCCCCTAGATGGCAAGCAGTCCTATATATGTTAGATATGTTGCAGTATATCCTAGATACAATATATGTTTGCAGAACCGAACAGTTCTCATGTTGCACAGGGAGAATTGGATTCAGAAGGTAAAAATAACCCGGGAAGAAAAACAAAAATGCAAATAGTTCACATTTGTTTCCCAGTGTTCTTTCTTTGGGTGTAGCTGCTTCTGTCCATCATTTATCAATTGAAACTCAGTTAGGTCTCTTTGTCAAAGAAATCCACTTCCATCAGAATACATCCTCATACAATATCGTTGTCGAAGTGTATAATGATCTCCTGGTTCTGCTCATTTCACTTAGCATCAGTTCATGTAAGTCTCTCCAAGTCTCTCTGTATTCATCCTGCTGGTCATTTCTTACAGAACAATAATATTCCATAACATTCATATACCACAATTTACCCAGCCATTCTCCAATTGATGGGCATCCATTCAATTTCCAGTTTCTAGCCACTACAAACAGGGCTGCTACAAACATTCTGGCACATACAGGTCCCTTTCCCTTCTTTAGTATTTCTTTGGGATATAAGCCCAATAAAAACACTGCTGGATCAAAGGGTATGCACAATTTGATAACTTTTTGGGCATAATTCCAGATTGCTCTCCAGAATGGTTGGATTCGTTCACAACTCCATCAACAATGCATCAGTGTCCCAGTTTTCCTGCATCCCCTCCAACATTCATCATTATTTTTTCCTGTCATCTTAGCCAATCTGACAGGTGTGTGGTGGTATCTCAGAATTGTCTAAATTTGCATTTCTTTGATCAATAGTGATTTGGAACACTCTTTCATATGAGTGGTAATAGTTTCAATTTCATCATCTGAAAATTGTCTGTTCATATCCTTTGACCATTTATCAATTGGAGAATGGCTTGAATTCTTATAAATTAGTCAGTTCTCTATATATTTTAGAAATGAGGCCTTTATCAGAACCTTTAACTGTGAAGATGTTTCCCCAGTTTGTTGCTTCCCTTCTAATCTTGTTTGCATTAGTTTTGTTTGTACAATGGCTTTTTAATTTGATATAATCAAAATTTTCTATTTTGTGATCAGTAATGTTCTCTAGTTCATCTTTGGTCACAAATTTCTTTCTCCTCCACAAGTCTGAGAGATAAACTATCCTATGTTCCTCTAATTTATTTATAATCTCGTTCTTTATGCCTAGGTCATGGACCCATTTTGATCTTATCTTGGTATATGGTGTTAACTGTGGGTCCTTGCCTAATTTCTGTCATACTAATTTCCAGTTATCCCAGCAGTTTTTATCAAATAATGAATTCTTATCCCAAAAGTTAGGATCTTTGGGTTTGTCAAACACTAGATTGCTATAGTTGACTATTCTGTCTTGTGAACCTAACCTTTTTCACTGATCAACTAATCTATTTCTTAGCCAATACCAAATGGTTTTGGTGACTGCTGCTTTATAATATAATTTTAGATCAGATACAGCTAGAGCACCTTCATTTGATTTTTTTTTCATTAATTCCCTTGAGATTCTCAACTTTTTATTGTTCCATATGAATTTTGTTGTTATTTTTTCTAGATCATTAAAATATTTTCTTGGAAGTCTGATTGGTATAGCACTAAATAAATAGATTAGTTTAGGGAGTATTGTCATCTTTATTATGTTCGCTCGGCCTATCCAAGAGCACTTAATATTTTTCCAATTATTTAAGTATGACTTTATTTGTGTGGAAACCTTTTTGTAATTTTGCTCATATAATTCCTGACTTTCCTTTGGTAGGTAGATTTCCAAATATTTTATGCTACCAACAGTTATTATGAATGGAATTTCTCTTTGTATCTCTTGCTGTTGGATTTTGTTGGTGATGTATAAAAATGCTGAGGATTTATGGGGATTTATTTTGTATCCTGCTACTTTGCTAAAATTATGAATTATTTCTAATAGCTTTTTAGCAGAATCTTTGGGATTCTCTAGGTATACCATCATATCATCTGCAAAGAGTGATAGTTTGGTTTCCTCATTGCCTACTCTAATTCCTTTAATCTCTTTCTCGACTCTTATTGCAGAGGCTAGTGTTTCTAATACAATAATGAATAATAATGGTGATAGTGGCAACCTTGCTTCACTCCAGATCTTACTGGGAAAGGTTCCAGTTTTTCCCCATTGCATATGATGCTTACTGACGGTTTTAAATATATGCTCCTGACTATTTTAAGGAAAAGTCCATTTATTCCTATACTCTCAAATGTTTTTATTAGGAATGGATGTTGGATTTTATCAAATGCTTTTTCTGCATCTATTGAGATGATCATATGGTTTTTGTTTGTTTGGTTATTGATATAGTCAATTATGCTAATAGTTTTCCTAATATTGAACCAGCCCTGCATTCCTGGTATAAATCCTACTTGGTCATAGTGTATTATCCTGGGGATGATTTTCTGTAATCTTTTTGCTAATATTTTATTTAAGATTTTAGCATCAATATTCATTAGGGAGATTGGTCTATAATTTTCTTTCTCTGTTTTCAACCCCTGGTTTAGGTATCAGTACCATGTCTGTGTCATAAAAGGAGTTTGGTAGGACTCCTTCAATCCCTATTTTTTCAAATAGTTTATTTAGCATTGGAGTTAATTGTTCTTTAAATGTTTGATAGAATTCACATGTAAATCCATCTGGTCCTGGGGATTTTTTCTTAGGGAGTTGGTTGATAGTTTGTTCTAGTTCTTTTTCTGAGATGGGATTGTTTAGGATATTTACTTCTTCCTCTGTTAGTTTGGGCAAGCTATATTTTTGGAGGTATTCTTCTATTTCATTTAAGTTGTCGAATTTATTGGCATAAAGATGGGCAAAGTAACTCCTAATTATTGATCTAATTTCCTCTTCGTTAGTGGCGAGTTCTCCCTTTTCATTTTTAAGACTAACAATTTGATTTTCCTCTTTCCTTTTTTTAATCAGATTTACTAAGGGTTTGTCTATTTTGTTGGTTTTTTCATAGAACCAACTCTTAGTTTTATTAATTAATTCAATAGTTTTTTACTTTCAATTTTATTGATCTCTCCTTTTATTTTTAAAATTTCAAGTTTAGTGTTTGACTGGGGGTTTTTAATTTGTTCCTTTTCCAGCATTTTTAGTTGCAAGCCCAATTCATTGACCTTCTCTTTCTCTATTTTATACAAATAGGCCTCTAAAGATATGAAATTTCAACAAGGGGTTCATTTTAAGTGCCCTTTTCCCATTACCACTTATCCCTGGAGAAAGAAGACCTGTACTTTTTTGATGTGAATTATTATTACCATAATGCCAGCCCATCATGTTAGCATGCACCATATAAGGTCCATGACCTCCTTTCTAATGATACCACTGCCTCAAATTCTTTTCCTGACAAAGGATTTCCATATAATAATAAACTAAGAAATTTGAGTCTCTCAAAAGAGAGACTGCAAAGATGAAAAAGGCTGCAAGGAGATAGGATCCAAATCTCCAAAATGATAAAAGTTATAGAGTGAACACAGGTTCACTCAACCAAATTCAGAATCCTAGAACTAGTCAATCTATTGCAGCAGAAACAAAATAGGATTATGATATTTATTGGTAAAAGAGACCTTTAATATTATCTAATTCAACTCCTTCATTTTAGAGAGAGTAGAAGAAACAGATTTGAAGGTAGTTTTAGGGCAAATTTTTAAAAACTCTACTTATAAAGGGATAAATATTTGAGACTCTTTATCCAAAGACTTTGGAAGAACATAGGTCCAAAAAAGATTTGCTAACGTATACAGGTTAAATCTACAATGTATAAACAATGTTGCTGAAACACATCCCTAACCTATGAGACTGTCTTACCAAGAAGTTACCAGACTCATTATCAACTATATATTGTTAACATCTTCAGAAACAAAAAATGGAATGAACCATAGGGACTGAATAGCATGAAGAATAAAACAAACAAAAAATGTGAACACACTCCAGTCTCCTAATCAGTTGTTTAGAAAATACCCAACACTTTTAAGTATGTGCTAAATCTCCCAATTTATATATATATATAGAGAGAGAGAGAGAGAGTCAATTATTATTTTTACTATGAAAATATCTAATCAGAGGAAGTAGACCTGTAATTTTAATTCTACTGGGCGCTCCTTGGGAAGAATAATTTCTACCAATGCAGGTCAACAACTTCTCAGTAAGTTCTAGTCTTAGAGAGTTGTCTAGAGAGAACACTCAGAGGTTAAGTGTCTTGTCCAAGGTCATACAACTAGTATGAGTCAGAGGCAGGACTTGAAAAAACTTTTACTTGGTTCAAGGCCAACTCTCTATCCAATACTCCATTATTGGCTCTTTTATAAACATTTTTAAAATAGTGATATAAGCACTTATGTAAATTCCAGACAATCAAGGAAGCATGTTACCTCCCCCTTACAAAGAAATGATGGACTCAAGATGGAGAAAAAGAGATATAGTTTTAGATGTGGTTTTTGTAGGAATCTGTTTTGCATTTCCATGCATATTTGTTAGTAAAGCTTTCCCCCTCCCATTGTTAGGGGGCAGAATTGGGAGGAAGAAGGAAGACAAGGAAGGAAGGTAGAGAGAGAGGGAGGGAGGGAAGAAGGAATTAGGGAAGGAATCAAGGAGAGAGGGAGGGATAGTGAAGTTATTTTTTTAAATACACATAAAAGAACAGAAGGAAGGCCAAAAGGAATCGTAAACATTAAACATTAAAACTCTCAAAGTTATGTGTGGAATTTATTATGCAAGGTGTTATAAAAGTATTAATAGAGTTTAACACCATTAAAGTCACACACACATAAAAAACAACATAAAGTCACATACTGTATATTATATTTACACACACACACACACACACAACACATAATATTTAAGTACAAATCATAAACGTTCCTGATTGCTTTTTACAACTAATATTTAATAACTAAATATTTAATTATTTTATTTATGTATTTAAAATACAACTTTTTAAAAAAATTATATTTTACAACATTAGAATTCAAAATAACTGAAATTTATATTGTACTTTGCAATTTACAAATTCCTTTACATACATCTTCTCATTTGGTCCTCATTAATAACCCTATTGGGCTGGTATTACGGATTGTATTACCGTAATTTTTTTGCAGTATTTTGCAGATAAGGAACTCAGATAGATACAGTAACTAAGCATGGTCACACAGCTAGCGTCCAAGGCAGGATGATAATGCTGTAAGCAAACAAGCATGATCAAACCTAGATATTTTTTACTTAAAGTTCATTTTTTACCTATGTTGTGCTTATCCCAATTTTAGATTATAAAAAAAGGATCAGCGAAGTAAAGCAATTTGCCTAAGTTCACACAGCAAGATCTGGACCTCAGGTTCCTTAAAATTTGTGACCTCTCCATTACATCACTGTCATTAGTTGGTAGTGTGTTATTCCTACATCAGTTTAAACCTTTGAGCTTTAATTTAGTTTAAAATTGAGAAGAAAAATGGCTAATTGGATGAGCTGACTTAAGTTTTAGCATCTGTTAGGGAAAAATAGGACCTACTGTTTGACTTGGCCAACCATTGAAACTCGGGCAGATTCCAGATTTCGTATCTGGCCACTCTTTACACTAGAAAAAAACAGAAGAGGAAAAAAATATATATTACTTAATAATTCACTCGGCCACTTAGTTCGAATGAGGTAACAGTAGTGATTTTTTCAGAGATTATTAGAGAATGAGATCTGCTCCCTTTACAGTTAGAAGCGGGTGTAAGCATGCATGTATAGCCACTTAAGGAAAAAAAAAAAATCAATGAAAAATATGACTAGTCTTCACAATATGAACATTATCGCAGAGAGGAGAGGAAGTTTTTGAAACATTCTGAACCCATTTTTGAATAATGGCTGGTATCTACCTATGTATTTCCCTAATTTGAATTTAAAGAGTAGTCACACTGACTGTTGGCCATGAATAACACCCAGAGAACGAGTAAAATGTCACATTCCTTTGTACTCTTGAGAAGTGACACATAGCTCATCAATCTAGACTGGAAATAATTAAGTGTCTGAAAGAACTAAACTGGCTCACTCTGGTATATTTGGTCTAAACATCAACATTCCCCATTATCAATAACTCATTCCCCCCCAAACATACCTACATATATGCATGTATGTTTTCTCACTAAGCTCAAATTTTTCCTAACTACTATTTCTATATTAAGCCCTACAGGTGGTACAAATGAAGGATGAACAGCCTCCAAGTCTATTTTCTTGAGTTAAGTTGCTTTGCCCTACATTCATTCCTTACTTTAACTTCTTTCAGAGTTGAATCTACTGTTCCTCTTGCCTTCTTCTTTCTATGGATTTGTAAAGCTTTTCATTATGTTAACATGAGAAATATACATAGGATAATCACATTTCTGACTATATCCAATTTGTGTTTAATACACATGAAGGATAATCTAAATGCTGAAACTGTTGTATAAATACTAAATTTCAAAGTTTCTAGCTTCTTATTATGAATGATCAAATTAAATGATTGTTCCTTACTGTGCCATCTATTGAGAAACAAAAACTGAATCGTTTGGAAATACAATTTGGAGTTTTAATTGTGGTGCTAACCACTGAGGTTGATAAGAAGAAATGTTTCCATTTAGGTGGGATTCTAAATAGAAACTCAAGTGGGCAATTACCTCCATTCTATGGCATTCTCCAGGGACTTGAAGGTTTTAGGGCGACCTCGTAAGAAATTCTGCATGCTGTTTAAAGCATCCATTGCTGTACCTACACGTTAAACCAAAATAATAACAAGCATTCTAAGATAATAATAATAAGTAACTCAGTTAATAACATTTTAAAGCACTGATAATAATTAACTCAGTTAAATCCTATGGATGGAAGCAAGCTTTTTGGAAAAAATCTGTACTCTGACAGATCTATGGAAATTTCCTGGGCTCCACATATTTTTGGAAGCATAGTAAGTATTTACATTTATACAACGCTTCAATGTTTGCAAAGCCATTTACTCATAACAACCTTTTAAGATAGGCATAACTGAGGAACATTTATAATAAATTACCAAATCAATACATTAAAATAGGTCTAACTACACTCACCCTCTAACTTCATATATGCCAAACGCCTATGAGCAACTTAACAACTTACCTTCAACAACATCAATCATGCAGAGACCCAGTAAACTTGGCACCAAATTAGATGCAGCTGTATGGACTGCAATGGCACCTCCCATGCTGTGGCCAATTAGCATGATAGGAGGAGGAAGATCTCCATACATAGCTTCAACAACATTCCCTACATCCCTGATGAAAAGAAAAATAGGTATTGAAAGAACAAAGAAAACTGAGAATTCTCTAAGTAATCATGTTAATTTCACTCCTCCTATTTCCCTCCTATTTAATATGTGATAACATACTTCTAGAAGTAACTATGAAGCTCTATTGACTTGTTCTGAATACATACCTTTACATAAGCTGTCAAACATGAGATTGAGGAGCAGCATGGGATTTAAGAAATTTGGGTTTGAATCTCATTGCAATTCACAAACACTAACAAATATTAAACACACTATAAGGAGCATTGTGATAGACACTGGAGAGAAATGAAAATTATTTAATACACATATAAGCACGTAAGAGAAGTACAAAGTATTACATGAAGTCTGACTGGGGATAGGGGAGGCCAAGCTGGGGGAAGACCACTAATTTTGTGTGAATTTTAGCAAATCTTACTAAATGGCACACTAAAGCTATGGCAAGGAACCACAACATAAAGGATGGACTAGATAATCTTAGGTCTCTTTCCACTCTAACATTCAATCATTAAGTATAATCAATATATCTATATAATCAGTAAATCTAACAAACCAATCAGTAAGTATTTATTAAAGGCTTACTATGGACCAAGTCAAATGCAAAATAGTCCCAGCCCCGTTGCTCACATTTACTGGAGAAAAATAAAAAATAATACCCCAAATTTACAATTACAAAGTGTTTTAAAATTTCCAAAATTTTTCTCTTAACCTTGTGAAATAGGTTGTGCAAATATTCTTGTTCTCATTCTATATATGCAAGTTGGTTATCAAATTTCTTGTGCATCTACACTGATCTCTTCATTTTTTCCATCCTTTCTCCTTATTGGAATTACTTTTTTGTTCATAGACACATAGAATGACAACTACAATAACAATGTCTCAGTCATACAGCATCATGAAAATTAAAGTTTTAAAAGTAAATTTTCCAGACAGCAAAAAGCACCAAAACTTCTTGATAGTAAGTTTATCTATTGAAGTCTGTATTCTGTGGAGATACTTGTGGGTTCCCATTCATTGTGATTCTGGGCCTTATGTTTTAATATATCTCCTGAATATGTTCTTTATAAATTTCTGCATACCTTTTTTATATTTCATAATAATCAAAAAATCCCTCAGTTATTCTTCACTTCCACCTTTAGGCCCATTGCCATTTCCAGTTATTCATGTTACTGATGACGTAGTTTATACCACTTCTTGCCAGCAGATTACCTTTAACAAGACACACACCCCCTCCCAATAAATCTTTTCATTGTCTTGCATGTTCGCATACTGGCAATAAATTCTGTACATATATTCTATTGTCATGAATTGTGATTTAAGGGTCTTGCTTTATTCAATTCTTACATGTTTTTATCTTGTCTTCCCAAATAGACTATAAATCCAGAGCAAAGAGCAGGTCATATTTTACATACATTTCTAGAAGGGAAAGCACCAATTTTATTAAGGTCCTTCCCTAAAATTTAATGACCCAAACTGACAATACTCCAGATGTACTCTAAAGGCTACTCTTTTGCTGTAGATATTGTATTTACTATGCAACCTAGGATTGCCTGAGCTTTTGGGTTACCATGACATACTACCGACATATAGTAAATTTGCAATCTACAAAAATGCTCGAGATTCCAAAGGGGGGAAAAAACTCCATAGATTTGAAATTGTCTATAACTGCTTTTCTATATCTCACTATACTTCTCAAAGAACATGTATTTCAGTGTTACCAAAGAGGAGCTATAATACCTACAATATGATCTTCCAAATTAGTAAAAGTCAAAACAGAATAAGGCTAGATAGAGTTTTTGATAGTGAAAATGTGGATAATTTTATATAGAAGACTTCACATATAATATCATTAGATCCTTTCCTATAGTACATCTCTGATGTCTCATTGATGTGTAGAGATGAGTCTGGGCACAAGCCTTGAAAGGTCCTATCCAACAAGTTGAAGAGACATTAAGCATGGGATCAGGTGACAAATATATCTATTAACTTAGGATTCATCTAGTTTGTACAAATCAGAAGGGTAACTACCAAACAGTAAGTTATTTTGTTTAATAAAATCATCTACTAAGATGTGCAGGATGCTGTATCTATTGAAGGAATAACCACACATTCTTAAAAAGTATAAATATGGGCCATTTTCACTGTATGAATAATAACAACACATTTCTTTGATTTCTATAGCTTTAAGAACACTTTTTCTCACAGCTACCTGGTAAGAAGTACAAATCTCACTGTCTCTATATTAACAGATGAAAAAACGGAGACTCAAAGAAATTAAATGTTTTGGCCAGAGCGATAAAGATACTAAGAACCACAGTTAGACTCAAATCCACATTTTTCTGACTTAAAATTCAAGGCTCTGTAATATATATTGCCTCTTCAATCTATTGTGAATATAAATTTATGCCTCAATTATCCTCTATACCTTATTTGTACATAACTAATTTTTTGTCTCCTCCATGAAGCTCATTGCAGGCAGGGACTATTTTTTGCCTCATTTTATGTCCTTTTAAGTTTGGCAAATAGTAGGTACTTTGCTGTACCTTGAAGAAAAAAAGGGATTCTCTGAGGCAGAGGTGAGGGAATGCATTTGAGGCATGGGAGATGAACAGTGAAAAAGCATCATGATGTGTGAGGAACAAAGAGAAAGTCAATTTGACTGAACTTTAGGGCAAGAGGGGAAGTATTATCCAATTAAACTGGAACAATTGATTGAAATGAGGTAATGAAGGGTTTTAAAAGATAATCAGATAAGTTTGTATTTTATTCTAGATACATTAAGGAACCCCTAAAATTGAGTTGGGAAGGAGGGGTGACATGATCTGCATTTAAAGAAATTCACTTTGTCAGCAACATGTAAAACAGAGTGGAGTGGGGAAAAGCTTAGATGAAAGAAATTACTAGGAAGTATTATAATTACCTAAGAAAGAGATAATGAAAGCTTGAACTAAGGTACTGGTTGTGTGAGCAGAGTTAAGGGTTTGATGTAAGAGATATAGTAGAGGTAGAAAATGCAAGATTTAGGAAATAACTAAAAATGCAGGGTAAGGGAGAAGTAAGAAGTCTAGGATAATGATAAAGGTTATAAACAAGAGTCATAAGTTCCTAAAAGGTAGATCCCATATCCCATATTTATCTCTATTTACTTCAGCATAGTATAGCCTAGTACACTAGTACATAGCAGGCTCTTAACAAAATATTAGAAAATTAAATATACAAACTATTTGGTCACCTAAACTGAAAAGCTCTTTCTTCTTCATTATAGTACAAGTCAAGAAAACTAAGTGAAGGAAAAAAAGTATCAACTTACTTTGCCATAGTTTCTGCAGAGAGATCTTCAGAATTCTTGACTTTTGTCTCACCTGAAAAACCCATATATTTAAAATGTTTTCTAAGGATATTGTAAAAGTTAAAATGTTCCTCTCTGAAGCCCTGGTTCTAAAGTAATAAAATGGTAACTTTCTTAAGTTCACATGATGGGAAAGAGTAACATTCTGTGTCACAGACACAGCTTTTTGATAACAATTGAGCAATTTATACTAGACTCATCCAAACAAATTAGGTTTCCACTATTATTTAGTACAGCATATAAACTTTTTATTTGCAATTCAACTTCCACTCAGGAAAATTAGAACTCAGTTATCAAGTAAAACATTTTCTAAAATGAATATCACAATGAGAAGAATACAATTAATAAAAACTGGTACTTTCAAGAAATCACAAAATTGAATGGTCCAGGACTCTTGGTAATTTGTGACATTTAGGATTGTTTAGAGCACACTACATCATACCATATAATTAATTCTTAATTAAAAGTCACTTACCATGACTCCTCAGATCCAGTGCCACAATCCGACACTGAATTCTGCTGATGATTGCTGCCTGGAAGAAGAAAAAAGACAGGTATTTTACAAAATTATCAGAGAACCCCAGATAACATTTTAATCTTCATGATTACAGGAAGTGACTTCCATAAATGATACTGAAAACCACCATAGTTTTATTTTTTGGTATATGTGCTTGTTTTGTCCAACTCCAAAGACCTTCTTCCCACAATGTGGAAGTCATTAATTACTGTTTGTATTTGTGTTCATTAGTGAAGTTAATGCTTCTCCTTTTTTCAGTCATGTGTCTTTCCTCTTGAATTCACTAAAATCTTATTCTAATTCCTTTATGGTATGGCAATGATTTTAAGTTCTTGAAGGCAGTACTGGTACAATAAAATTTTTAAGAGGTACTATATATCAAAACTGCAAGATGGTCTACTACGATTTAAACAAGTTGATATTTTCTTATATATTTATATATGTGTATATGTAGAAAGATCTATACAAATGGCTAAATCACAAATCTTTTAAAATACTAAAGTATAAAATGTTTTGCCAAACTCCCTAGATAAGAACCATAGAAGCTAATGGTATACGCTGGTTCAAAACTCAATAAAATTCTGGCTATCAAATCATGAGATATAGTGCAATACAAACCTATTTTCTTTAAGGCATGACATTTTTAATGTTGATATATAATATAAAAACCGATGTCTATTTCTAGTAAATAGTAGTAAAAAAAAATTTCTAATGCACTATATCTTGTTGGTTTTTTTTTTTTTTTTTTTTTGCTAATAGCTAATTTACATTAATTATTTCATATATCATGGTAATTCTAAAATTCAATACCCAAAATAAAAAAATTAAAAGTAATTTTCAAATGCTAGAAAAATAAATTTAGTGAAAATACTGGGTCAGCTTAGCTAAAGACTGTTCAACACAATTTCAAAAAAACCTAAAAAGAAAAAGAGTCATTGAAACATCTTTTTAAAAGGCATAGAAGAGACCAGAAAGATCAGAAACAATCAAAGGCAGAGAAGCATCTCTGAAAGTTACATGTGGAACCTAGCATTATCAGATTTCAAACTTTTTTTACAAATCAGTAATCTAAATAAGCTGTTATAGGCTCAGAAATAAAGTAGTGAATCAGTGGAATAGATTAGGTACATAATATATAATACTATAAAATAGGTATATAATACATAGTAGTAAGTGATCATAGTAATCTAGTGTTTGATAAACCCAAAGATCCAAGCTCTAGGGGCAAAAACTCAATATCTGACAAATTTTTCTGGGAAACCTGTAAAGAAGTTTGGTAAAAACTAGGCACAGAAGAACCTCATGTATCATACACCAAAAAAAAGTCAAAATAGATGGACATAATAGATGATATCATAAGTTACAAGAGAATAGAAAAATTTATCTGTCAGATCTATGGATAAGGAAAGTTTATTAACAAACAAGAGATAGAGAACATCACAGGAGTAAAAGGGATCATTTTGTTTACATGAAATTAAAAAAAGGCTCTGTACAAAGAAAAGTAATACACCCCAAATTAGAAGGAAAACAGGAAACTGGGGAAAACTGCTTTTTCTTTTTACATCAAGTTTCTCTGATAAAAAGTCTCATTTCTCAAATATACAGGGAATTCAGACAAATGTATAAAAATAAGACTCATTCTCCTACTGATAAATGGTCAAATGATATGAACAAGCATTTTATAGAAGAAAGCAAAACTATCAGTAGTTATATGAAAAAAAATGCTCTGAATCACTACTGATCAGAAAATACAAATTAAAACTACTCTGGAGTTCTATTTCATACCTACAAGATTAGTTAACATGACAGAAAAAGAAAGACAAATGTTGAAGTGAATGTGTAAAAATAAGGATATTAATTCACTGTTGGAGTTGTGAACTATTCAACTATTCTAGAAAACAATCTGGAACCATACCCAAAGGGCTATAAAGCTGTATATACACTTCGATATTCAAAGAAAATAGAAAAAGATCTATGTGCACAAAGATATTTATAGCAGTATTTTTTAAGGAATTGAAGGTATGCCCATCAATTGGAGAAAGTCTGAACAAGCTATGGAATACTATTGTGCTTTAAAATACAATAAGCAATTTTTGATTTCCTTCACAGGCTAATTGTATACTATTTCAGAGTCCGATTCTTTTTGTACAGCAAAATAACTGTTTGGACATGTATACTTATTTTGTATTTAATTTATACTTTAACATATTTAACATGTATTGGTCAATCTGCCATCTGGGGGAGGGGATGGGGGGGGAAGGAGGAGAAAAATTGAAACAAAAAGTTTGGCAAATGTCAATGCTATAAAATTACCTATGCATATAACTTCTAAATAAAAAGCTATAATTAAAAAAAAAAATACAATGAGCAAGATTCTTTTAGAAAAACCAGAGAAGACTTAAATAAACTCATGCAAAATGAAGATGGTAGAATCACGAAAACACTGAGCATACCAATAGCATTACTGTGATGATGACCTCTGAAAGACTTAATTACTCTGATCAAGACAACAACCCAAGACAATTCCCAAGGAAAAATATTATCTACCTACAGAAAAAGAACTAATAAACTCTGGTTACTCACTGAAGCATACTTTTTCATTTTCTTTTTTTTTTTTTTTTGGGGGGGGAGGAATCTTTTGCAATATAGTTAATATGGAAATATATTTTGTGTAACTTCTCATGCATAATTGATATCATGTTGCCCAACTTCTCAAGGGATGGAGGAGGGCAGGAGAGAGAATCTGGAACAAAAAATGTTTAAAAAAAAAAAGAAAGAAAACTACAATTTTTAAAATGTAATTGGAAAATATTTAATGAAATACATGTATGTGTTTACATTATGTATGTGTATGATATATATATGAAAGTTACATGTTGACTTTATTATAAACTTGAAAAGAAAGCAAACTGTATGTTAGAGATTCATAGTTTTATGTATTCTCTTTTTCTACTCAACTATATATGAAAATGTTCATTTTATTTGGTGTTTGTTTAGTTCAGAAAAAAAAAAATCAATAAAAAGCTTGCTATATAGGTGAAAAAAAATGTGGTCAAAATGGAATTAGGTCCATTTTTTTCCCCAAGGAGTAACTCCAGACATCTTAGTGTATGGGGGCAATTATGCCATTCCATCCCCATACCCACTGCTCAATGTGGAAACTGCTTGCAGCAATGCTAATCAGAAACTCTAATTAGAGTCTTTTGTAGAGAGTTTTGTAGAGAGGGTCATACTGAGAAATCAGAATAATACTTGAAACAGTGTCTTCCTGATATTTTGCTGTCCTTTATAGTCTACTACATCCATAAGGTATCTCTGATATATTATGATATACTATTTCTTGAGCCCACAACAAATCTTATCTTTTTAAGTTAAGATTTATTTACTATAATTTAAAAATAAATGGCCTTCAATTTGAAACTTTGAGAAGCAATGAATTGCTACTATATTATTTTCGAAAGAAAGTATTTGCAATATCCATTAAAACAGAATCTGTTCTCTACAACCTAACTCTACTATATTCCAAATCACTATGTGGAAATTTGTCATTTTTTATTAGGAAGCATCAGATCTCAACTAGGAAGCATGATTTACCAACAGTTCTTCTTGAATCATAATCATTGCAATAATCAGAATCCTCAAGCCTTTCAGAGATATTTGTCTTTAAAAATGTTTATCTTCCTGGCTCAGATGATTTTATTATAAACCAACTCATGCAAATCTTCCCAGATTTCTCTGAAACTATCCCTTTATTATGGAGTAATAATATTCCATTATATTCAAAATACCATAATTTGTTCAGCTAATTCCCAATAGAAAAGAATCCTTTATGTTTCTTAGTTTCTACAGTGCCAAATCTATACAAAGACATCACCAGATGGTCAAGACAGAAATCAGACTGATTACACACTTTGTACTAAAGGTGATGTAAAGTTCTATACAATCAATTAAAACAAGACTTAGATCAAGAGTTTCTTATTGAAAAATTCAGAATTAAATTGGAGAAAATAGGGAAAAACAATTAAGACCCTATAGGTTTGACCTAAAAAACATTCCTTATGAATGATGTAGAAGTGAAAAAAAGGTTTAAAGGATCAGATCTGTAGAACTATAAAAAGAGATTCATGATATTGTTCAGCAGGCAGCAACAAAAAATATCCCAAAGAAAAAGAAGAGCACAAAAGCAAAATGGCTCTCTAATGAGAAAAAAAATAACTGAGGCAAGAAGAAAAACCATAAGCAAAGGAGAAAGGGAAAGATATAGCCAACTGAATGCAGAACTCCAGAGAACAGCATGGAGAAATAAGGTTTTCTTAAATGAATTAAAAAAATAGAAAAAAAAATGGAATGGAGAAAAACTGAGATGTCTTCAAGAAAATCAGAGAAGTCAAGGGAACATGTGCAAAAATGGGCATGATAAAAGACAAAAATGACAGAGACTTAACAAAAGCATAAGAGATTTAAGAAGAGTTGGCAAAAATACACAAAAAGTACTATATAAGGAAGAACTTAATATCATCAAAAACCACAATGGTGTGGTTATTGATCTACAGCCAGAAGTATTGGAGAATGAAGTCAAATGGGCCTTAAAAAACATTGATAAGGCTAGTGAAAGTGATGGAATTCCTGCTAAGCTTTTTAAAATCCTAAAAAAACAATGCTGTTAAAGTGCTGTTCTCTATGCCAGAAAATTTGGAAAATTCAACAGACAGAAAAGATCAGTTTGCAACCCAAACCTAAAAAAGGGCAATGCCAAGGAATGTTCAAATTACTGAACAATAGTGCTCATCTCATATACCTGAAAAGTTATATTTAAGATTCTGCACACTAGGCTTCAGTAAACTGAGAATGACTAGAAGAGCAGGCTGATTTTCAAAGAGGCAGAGGAATTAGACTAAATTATCAACATTTGCAGGATTATAGGAAAAAAAGTGTTCCAGGGGAAAAAAACCTACTTCTGCTTCACTGAGTAAATATGTGGATCATTCTCAAAAATATGGGAAAAACACCATCTTGTTGTTTCCTGAGGAAACTGTATATGGGTCAAGAACCAACAGTTAAAACCAAACATGGAACTGACTGGTTTAAGACTGGAAAAGGAGTATGATAAAGCTGTACACTATCACCTTAGTTATTTAACTTATTTACAGAGTGTATCATGAGAAATGTCAGGCTGGATGAGTCAAAAGCCGGAATTAAGGAGAACTATAAAAAATCTCAGATGTTAGATGACACCACTCTGATAACAGAAAGTGAAAAAAAAAAATCAAGAAGCCCTTTTGAGAAGGGTAAAAGAGGAGACTGTCAAAACTGGCTTGAAGCTTAACATAAAAAAAAAAAAAATACTAAAATCTTGGTAACTGGCTCCATCACTTCCTGGTAAATTGGAGAAGTGTCAGATTTTCTATATGTATGTTCAAAGATTTCTGCAAACAGTGACTGTGGCTGTGAAATTAAAAGACACCCGCTCCTTGGAAGGAAAGCTATGGTATTTTTGGGCAGCATACTAAATAAAAAACAGAGATATCACTGAACTAACAAAGGACTGTGTAGTCAAAACTATGACTTTTCCAGTAGCAAAGTATAGCTATGAGAACTGGAGATGCTAGATAAAACTTTTGAGATTTCCTCTCAACAAGGAGATCAAATCAATCAAAAGAAATTAATTCAGATTATTCAGAGGAAGGTTTAATGCTGAAGCTGAAGCTTAACTACTTTGGCCACAATGAAAAGACAGAACTAATTGGAAAACACTCTGATATTAGCAATGATTGAAGATAAAAAAAGAGGGGATAGCAGAGGATGAAATGTATAGACAGCATCATGTTAAAAACAAATTATCAGAATGGAAGGGCCTTAAGGTCTATTACTCTAAGAAAGGAATTGTTATAATTTTTTTTTTTTTACATATTTGGGTTCCTCTTTCTTCTTTTACTATCAATATGTGAATAGTAATTATCTATGTCAAAGTAATGCTATTACTCAGGATTGAGCAAAGTCACTGAGGAATCTAACTATTTTGGCCAAGTTTAATCTTCCCCATTTTTAAGGCTCTTGAATGTTTAAGATAAATTCATGAAAACAAAAGGGCCAGTGACTATAAACTTGGATTAAAGATCCCTGCAGCATGGTTGACATTCAAAAGTCATAATAAAACAATCCCTCATGTACATAAATGGTTCAGGGAAAAAAAATAGCTTGGTTTTAAAATAATCTTGCCACCCATTTGGATTATCTATTTTTCAATCACCTGTCATCATAGACTATTTTTTAAATCATGTTTTTTATAATTTAGTATGTCTCCAAATGAAATGCAAATCAGTGATATGATATGAATATGACATATTAATTAAGAAACAAAATTCTTTCCTTTCCTCAGCTGAAGATTTTAACCTACTATTTGGGCGAAAGCTAAAACTATGTCAAAAAAGCTGGACTATCAAGACCTAAAGTCAGAACAGAATAGAATTTGGCAACTGATATCACATTAATCATTTTAGATGGCATATAGTTTAGATGGGTACCCTGTCCATCTAAGTAAGAATTATAATTCTTGCTAGGCTAGTCAAATAAAGCAAATAAAAAATGCTTTAGTGATGCAAAAAACTGGATAGATGTTGGAATCTTTACAAACTGCTAACCCATTAGAGTTGATAGATTATTGATCTGATCTTACAAGGAGATGTTTTGGGCCAGAACCTGAAACAAGGTACTAAGTAGAACTAATTGATACAATGCTTGTGTTTACACCTTTACACATTGGAGTTCATACATTTGGGAGATTTCAGGGTTTAGTATAAGATATCCGAATTCACACCTCCCTTGAAGCTCTTAGGGCCAGAGAGCACGCTGGGAGATATCCCACAATCCCACTCTCTCATATATAAGAAACAGACAGAGGCTATCAGAGAGAGTTCAGCTGAATTAGATTGGAGAAGAGCATGCTGGGACATACACAGAGCACTCTGGGAGATTGAGAGCCAAAAACCCTCTCTCAGAGGCAAGAGAGATTCATTCCATTTTCTACTTGGCTGGCACTGTTTTAAGCTTATTATTTAGGCTACATGTGCAAGATAGAGTGCAAGGGAAAGAAAGTAGTGACAGGAACCTACAGTAGGCTGTTGTACCAGTAAGAGATTTTTTTGCTCATTTGGCTCTCAGGAAAGCATTAGGTTGGTCCACTGACAGGAAAGAGAGAAAAAGTTTTCAAAGCTCCTGGTACAAACTAACAGCAGTAATCTTGAATATATTATCATTTCATCATTATTCTTCCTTGCCACCCCAAAGCAAAAAGAAGAGGTAGTGTTAAAAGAAGCCAAGGATTCTCTGAAAAAGAAAGGATGAAATGGCAGGAATAGAGAAAATGAGTCACTGAATCAGAAATACTGAAGCTAACTATGACTAGAGGCTCCTTTTCCTTATATTGAGTCAAACGTATCAAGTGTCTACAATGTTCAAAGAATTGAGCTAGATTTTGCTCACTCAAGAAGTTGTCTATTTAGTTAAATAAAACTAGATTTAAATCAGAATAACTTGGTTCAAATCCTAGTTCTATTAAATACTACCTTTCTGACTACAGAAAAGTAATTTCCTTTCTCTAGACATGTTTTATAATCTAAAAAATAAGGAAATTAGGGTTAGTTTATCTTTGAGTTTCCTTCTAGTTCTGAAATTCTATATTCTAAGGCCCCTTTTAATTCTATCATAAGTTTTAAAAATAACAAGATGATATTTGGTAAGTACTATCAAGGTACTGTAGGGATTTTAGAATATCAGTAATATTTGGTTAGAGGAGTAGACTATACTTGTTGGAAACATTTGAGTTAGGCATTAAAGGCTGATTAAGATTTTGACATGTAGAAACTGGTGAAGGAGAACATTAAAGGTAGAAAACTATGACCAAAGTTATAGAGGCAGGTAACATATGATGTGCTAAATGAAAGCAGTTCAGCTTGGCTGGTGTACAGTATGTAGCAAATGGTAGTAGAATATGAAACTGGAAGAGTAGTCAAGTTGACAAACATTTATTCTATGCTTACTATGGATAAAATAAAAAGCAAACCAATAAATAAAAACCCAGTTTCTACTTTCAAGAAGCTCACTGTCTAATAAAGAAAGATATTATATTCTATAATGTATAAATCACTAGATTAGGCACTATGGAAGACAAACAGTTTGACTGGGCATGAGTCACCTGAATAAATTAATCAAGTCAGAAAATGTTCTATAAACTTTAAATGCTATTAAAATGTAAACTATTATTAATAATCAAACAGAGTAATTGAGCCCCTCCTTGCCATACACTTAAATAGGTAACCCCAGAACCACTTTGAATTTACCCAATCCTCTAAATCTAGAATCTATATTTCTTGGGAAATAGTATGGTATAGTAGAGAAAGCATTGGCATGACAATCAAAGACTTGGATTTTAGTTCATTCTTAGCTACAATTAGCTTTGTGTTCTTTAGTAAATCACTTTATATATCTGAGCCTGTTTTCTTCATCACTGTAAAAAAAAAAAGGGGGATGGGGGGGAAAGAGAGAGAGACAAGGAGAAAACTAAATAATGTTTAATGTTTATGACATTCCAGCTCTAAAACTCTATGATTCCTAAACTGCCTGTCTTCCATTGTGTAAATTGAGAGGAAAGATAATTATCTTAATCAAGCTCACCCAACAATAGGAATCTGCCAGAAATTATTCTCATTCTTACCAGGATTTTACATAACATGTAAATACATTTCAGGGTTCTCTTCCTAATAGCTCACAAATGACAATAACTTCTACTGTCAGCAACTTAACTTACAGTGAACACAGCCCAGGAAAGGGCAGAATGGCCTCCTCCATGCAGCAACAGCAAGACTGGACCTTCTGAACCACTCTTATAAATTCGAAAAGTGTATGAACAGTTAAAGATAATGCATTTCTATTTTTGGTTGTATTTTTTTCTATCTTTACCCATACTCATCTTTACAAATTACAGTTCAAAGATCACATTAAAGAAAAGGTTTGAAAACCCCGCTTTTCTTGGTTGAGAATGTCCAATTCAAAAAACTAATCAAAAATAACTTGTTCTCATTTGAAACATTAACTAAGCAGAAAATTCTGATTTCTATAAGACAGAATCCCATTTATTCACAAAAAGCTCTTGAAACCTTTTTTCTGGTACTTTTTTGAAGAGATACACAAAGCTTTTGAATTTAATCCCAATTTTTCCGACAAGTCTGGAGATATTGGTTTGGATTTACCAGTGACGTTCATCACAGTGTATATATATTCTGGGGAATAAATTCACAAGAATAAACACAAAACAATATTTTGAAAAAGGATATATCTTTGTCACTTTCATTCTCCACTACTACATCTTCCATAGATTCAAAGTACTGGTTCCAGGAAACAGGGGAAAAGTCTCGCTTTCTTCCAGGGCTGAAAAAGAAATGTTTCAGGTAAAATATTAACATATGGAGAGCTATTCTTTCAGTAACAAGTACTCCAAAATTAGTTTAAATTGTTCTGTTGTAGCCAATGTATATATTGTTTTGCTGGTTCTGTTTATTTTACTTAACTTTAATTCATATAAGTCTTCCCATGCTTCTGTATCTTCACAGTTTCTTATGATGTGGGAATATTTCATTATATTCATATATCACAATGTTGTTAGCCTTTCCCCAATCCATATACATTTATGTTGTTTCCAGTTTTCTTCTCAAAAAAATATTGCTATAAATATCTTAGATTATATAAGACCTTCACCTATATCATTTGATGTCCTTGGGTAAAAAGTATGCCAGGGTACATTTGATTTCCTCATAACAATTTGAAAAACTTCATGTAGTTCATTACTTATATTTTTCAAAGCAAATGATTGTTCACGATGCATGTAATGCATCCAAATTGTTTTATCCTGACATTAAGTGCTCAATACAATTTCCCTATATAATTTTAATTTTTAGAAACTAAATATTGAAAACGTTTATTGATATGGCATTGCCATTACAGATAAATTTCCCTTAAATGATTTCAACAAAATATCATACATAGCTAAAAAGTGTTTTTAACATCTATGGCTTTATCTACTTCCAATACATCTTCTCTATAATGCAAGTAGACCATTAGAAGTTGCTCTACATATGATTTGCCAAGCATGATTCTGACTATATCTATATCTACACTAACATTTCCACAACTGAATGTGGATTTTTACATTTTAGCAATTATGCAAACAATCTTGTAAGATTCAAATGATCCTTTTAATGTCCTTTTAAAAATTGGATTTAAAAACAATGTACATAGTTTCTGAATGCATCCTTTAAAGATGTCATTTCAAAAGGTTTCATGCTATCTGGAATTAAAGCATCCTTAAGAAAAAAATAAGTGGTTTTTAATCTCCAAATATATATCCATCCCACCCCCAGGACCACCCCTTATAACAAAGAATAAAAAAGAAAACTCAGAAAAACTAAGAGCAGTAATGTTGCATTACATTTACGTATTACATTTTCTTTTTTTGATTCTGCCTCTGTCTCTGATATCTTTGAGATATATGTGTCCAGTAGTGAGATCATGAAGTTATAGGATAGAAATGTTTTATTCAGTTCTTCCACATAATTCCAAATTGCTTCCCAGGGCAATTGGACCAATTCACAGTTCCATCAACAATATATTAGTATGTGTATATTTCTTCAATCCCCTCCAAAATCAACCCTTCTCATCTTTTATTAGTTTTGCCAATTTTCAGGGTATTTTATCTGGTATGTTTCTTAGTTTTTCTGAGTTTTCTTTTCTCTTTTATTCTTTTTTGAATGTTTGTGGGCTTCAAATTGAATAGTTATATAATCCCATCTTTGCTTGGACCACAAAATTTCTAAGGATTATAATTAGTATCATTTAAAGAGAAATCCCTTGCAAAATAACTAAAATCACTAACTTTAAAACACTGCTACACTGTTCCCTTTTGATTTCCTTAGTGTTTCCTTGGAAAAGTTTTTAGATTATATTGGGGGATAATTTAACATATGCTTAAAAAAAATCCTAATTTAAGTTCCAAATGTCCCCCTTTCCCCAAATTGAGAAAACAAGAAAAAAATAAACCCCATTGCAAATATGTAGAAACATGCAAAACAAATTTTCCCATTAGGCCAACTATATACTTTTAATTGCCAAATCTAAGTAGCCTTTTCTCAAATCTCATCATTGATCTCTCTGCAGCTTTTGATACTGTCAATGACTGTCCTCTCCTGGATACTCTCTTGTTTTTTATGACATTACTTTCTCCTGGTTCTTGTATCTAACTACTACTTTTTAGTCTCTTTTGCTGGATCTTCATTCATATTATAATTATGGGTGTTCCTTCAAGGTTCTATCCTTTAAGGCTATTCTCTTCTTTTTCTTTAGTATTTCACTTGGTGATCTCAGTTTCCATGATTTCATTCATCTCAATGGAGATGATTCTTAGATCTATATAAGCAGTCCTAACCTCTCTCTCTCCTGACCTCTAGATTTCATCTTTCCTGTGGACATTTTGAATTGGATGAAGATAGGAAGAGACTCACCCATAGTGAGTTTATATCCTGAACTCACTTAGGTGCAGATATAGAAAGACTATTAAGTCACAAAAAAATTAAAACCTTTCCACACATAAATAGACTAAGTTACAATATTACAAAAGTATTTACACATCAGGCTTAATATAAACTCATTGTTTAATTATACATAATGTTGAATTGTAATTTAAAATTGAATTTTTTTGAAGTGCACATGTAAGGTTATACATATATTGTTCCTTCTAACACTATCTTCAATTTAATCAGATGTATCTTGTTTGTACATAATTGTTTTCAAACTGTCTTCTTCATTAGATTGTGAGGAAAAGATATTGTGAGGAAGGTTTTTGCCTCTTTGTATTTCCAGCACTTAACAACAGCGACATAATATAGGTACTTATATAAGCAAAACAGTACTTGCTGACTTGATTTGCTAAATTTAGTCATTGTTATTGCTACTGCTAATGTAATATCACTCCCTCTTTCCCCTTTTGAGGAAGCTGTCAAGCACAATGATATATGTATTATTAATACGGATTTGATGTACCCTTCCAAAAATTATTAGGAACTGAAAATTTTTGCCAGAAGGTGATGATAAATTGTATAGCTATCTGATAGTAACCATAGATGCTGTATTAAGAGCCAATGAAATCTTTATTTATTCTAGAGACATTGTGATCACTTGAGGGAAACTGTGATGATTAAAATAGAAAGGACTAAAAACTTCCTGAGAGAATTGTTTTTAACTATTATCTCACAAAGAAACATGAAGAGAAATATGGAGATTTTAGTATCTGGAGGGAGCTTAATGGTATGTTTATTTTGAAAATTTGGAAATCAATAATGGCAACTATACAGATAGGAATGACTTTGGCTATGATCTATCTCAAAGATGATACAATGTAAATAATTATTTCTCTTAGTTTTTCTGTTTGTTAATAAATTGTTAATAAGTTGTTTGTTAATAAATTGTATAGCTAGTAACCTCAATGTTTAAGACCAATACATTGAAAGGCTGATAAAAATGTTTAATAAACTGGGTGGGAGTTCAGAACAAGCTGATGACATGTTGTGATTTTAACAATGTATGGGAAAATATGAAAACATACCCCTTTATTGCCTTAGAACCCAGATTAAATAATTAAAAAAAAATGCCAGAAACAGACAGTGAAGTAAGGACCCCATCTTGGCTACATATGAGGGTGATGTGAGCTTGGCTGGCCTGGTGGCTATGGAAATGTAGGGAAACATCTCTGGTCAAGATCAATACCTGAATACAGATGGCCCAATTCCTATAAACTTACTACTACAAGTGAAATCCTTGAGTTATCACCAAATTTAATAATGTTCAAAAAATTAAATGAAAAACTATTGTAAATGATTTCTTCCATCTCAAAACTGAACAAGATAGTCAGCAAGAAGTCTGAGAGGACTAGGAAAAGAGACCAGTTAACTCCTGCACTGGAATGATCAGAGATCTATAACCTACAGAGTTTTGTGTTTAGAGACAGCAAAAGTACAAAGTCTCCCTTCAACCCCACAGAGAAAAAACCCCAGTAGGTGGTCAGAAAGCTTCACTGTGAGGATCTTCCTTACAACTACAACACAAAGTCGCAGTGCTCAAAGTAGACCACTATTGACCTAAAGATTTCAAGGTCCCAAGATTCAAGAAAAGGCTCAGAAAATTCAGCACTCTGAACCTCAAAGATTCAGGCAGTTCTAAACCCAAAACTGGGTTTTTAAAACTCCAGAAACTGGAGAGCAAGAACTTAGGAAGATACCAAGCAGAGCTGACCACCCAAAAGCACAGCAAGAAGCCAAGTTTGGTCTTGATGCAAAGCTCCAATTTAGGAAATAATTGAAATGACTAAATCAAAAAAAATATCAACCAGCATTAAAAAAAAAAATTGCAAATTTAAAGATCTCTACAAAGGAGAGAGTACCTCTGTAACAATTGCAAGTTAGGACTGAGGAAAAAATGGACTTTTCTCAAAGACTACATGAATACCAGAAAGAAAAGAGGTAAACAATAAAATGAAAACTCCTAAAGGAAAGAATTAGGAGGGGAATCATTTGCTTAGAAGAAAAAATGGTAAAGCAGACTCCTTGAAAACTATAATAAACCAAAGATAAATCAATGACTCCATTATACAGCAAAAAACATCAAAACAAAATCCAAAGACTGATAAGAGAAGAAAATGTAATATCTGATAGCAAAAACTAATCTGGAAAACAGGTCATGGTGAAATTATTTAAGAAGTAGTGGACATTTTGAAAGTCACAACTTTAAAATATAAAAGTCTGGACACTAGTTTCCAAAAAAATAATAGGGTTGACCTTGGAATCAAGAAGACTCAAATTCATGTCCTATTTGTATAATACTGTTCTGTCCCTACCACTGTCTTTTAGGCTGTGATGGTAAGTCAAAAAACTTTGTTTTCTCTAGTGTAGTAGGTAGATTTAGGGAGGGAAAAAACAAAGTATTTTGTATTTTATAAAAATTAGCTTTCAATCACAAATAAGAAACTGGACCAACACCTTTCTAGCTTCTTTAGATCATAAAAGGTGTTTCTTCAGGTTTAAGAACTGAATGTGGGCTTACAGTCTAGTGAAAGCTGATTTTCTGAAGCCTTGCTGATAAAGTTCTTACTTGGAAATGAGAAAATGGAGACTACTCAATGAATGGAGGATAACCAGCACCTGCAGTCAATTTAACAAATGGCCACCATATGAAAGACACTATGCTAGCTAGCTAGGTGCTAGAATACAAAGACAGGAAATAAGGTAGTTGCTGCCGAGGCACTAAGAGTGAAGAGAAGAATTGACCAATTGGAATAAATTTGAAAACATGAAAGAGAATTAAATTTTGGTAAACTTGCTAAGAAGATGGTCAAAATAGATATCCATCTTAAAAAGTAAATATAGTATAGTTGAAAAGAATATAGAATTTAGAATCATCAAATCTAGGTTCAAATCCTGCTGTGTTCCTTACCTCCTCTGAAATTTAATTTCTTCATCTATAAAGTGAAGTTTTGACTAGATTTCTGAGATTTCTTCTAATTCTAAATACTATCAAGTATAGGTATTACTTTCTCTCCACTGTCATTACAAATTAGGCCAGAGGTGGGGAACCTACAGTCTGAGGGTTTTATGAGGCACACAAAATCATTTGCTAAGACAACTGAAGATGAAAGATGAATTGAAAGCTAGGCACAAAGCCTCTCAATGCTTGAGTTCTATAAGTTGATCTTTTTTTTTTTTTTGGTCTATGAATGATGTTATAAATATCTAAATGAGCTCAGCAGAAAAAAGATTCTCCACCCCTGGCAATAATATGGTGTTTCTAGTTAAAAGAGAGTCCCTTCTGCTTGGTTTTATGGGACATAAAATACTTTGCTCTCAAACTAGGTAGACTTCTTTCAAGAACAGAAGGCAAGTAAGGGGCAGTGTTAGCTCCCCTAAGTCTAGTATTCTTTTCTCTATATCATTTTCTCTGTCTAAACAAGAATTAGTTAAAAAAAAAAAGACAAAAAAGATTCATTCTTGGGAAATACTGAAACAGAATTCAAAGACAAATATAGGCATTAAGGGGGTGTAATATGAGGAAATGTAGCTATGTAACTCTATCAACAAAACTGAAAATTGAACTGCAAAACCCTGGATATAAAATCTGTCCTAGAGATAGCTTATTTTAGTAAATCCAACAAAGAATCATGATATGACTAAGAGATGGTAAATACAATGACCAAAAAGAGCATTTTGGCAGGAGAGCAATGAAGAAGTTGGAAAAAAAGGAGAAGACACAATATTTCACCGATAAGCATTATGCAACTCCAAACTAATTAACAAACTTAATAGTTTTTAAATAAGTCATAGTCATTCTTCATAGGCCCTTAGGTTTGGAGTTGGAAGGGATCAAAGGTCATACACTCATATATGCAAAAAAAAGGGTAACTGAAAGAGATCAATTGATAAGTCTACTACCCTGTAAAAGCTCTACATCCAAACTGTTTATATCAATTAATCAATAATAATATAATAATTAGCAATACAAACTCATTCTACTCCAAGTGTTCTTAACAACCTATTTTATGTCATGTATCTTTGTGGCAATCTGGTGAAGCCTGTGGACCACTTCCCAAAATAATGTTTGTAAATGCTTAAAATAAATATATTGGACTACAAAAAACAACCAATTATATTGGGGATTTTTTTGTTTTGTTTCATTTTGCTGAGGCAACTGGGGTTAAGTGACTTGCCCAGAGTCACACAGCTAGGAAGTGTTAAGTGTCTGAAACCAGAATTGAACTCAGGTCCTCCTGACTTCAGGGATACTGCTCTATTCACTGCACCCTCTAGCTGCCCCTATATTGAATTTTTTTTTTAATGTTTTTAAGTTTTTGAGGACTTTAGCTCATGAACTACTGGTCTACTCTAATAAGATTGTCCTTAAGCGATCCTTAGATATGAAACATGACAATAAATACTTTACAGCAGAAGGAGGAAAAAAATCTATTCCTTCCCGGTAAATCACTTTAAAAAATTTTTTTTTATTATAACTTTTTATTTACAAGATATATGCATGGGTAATTTTTCAGCATTGACAACTGCAAAACCTTTTGCTCCAATTTTTCCCCTCCTTACCCCCCACCACACCTCCCCCAGAAGGCAGGTTAACTAATACATGTTAAATATGTTAAAATATAAGTTAAATACAATATATGTATACATGTCCATACAGTTATTTTGCTGTACAAAAAGAATCGGACTTTGAAATAGTGTACAATTAACCTGTGAAGGAAATCAAAAATGCAGGCGGACAAAAATAGAGGGATTGGGAATTCTATGTAGTGGTTCATAGTCATCTCCCAGATTTCTTTCACTGGGTGTAGCTGGTTCAGTTCATTACTGCTCTTTTGGAATTGATTTGGTTCATCTCATTGGTGGAGATGGCCACGTCCATCAGAATTGATCATCATATAGTATTGTTGCTGAAGTATATACTGATCTCCTGGTCCTACTCATTTCATCCAGCATCAGTTCATGTAAGTCTCTCCAGGTTTCTGAAATCATTCTGCTGGTCATTTCTTAACAGAACAATAATATTCCATAACATTTATATACCACAATTTATTCAGCCATTCTCCAATTGATGGGCATCCACTCAGTTTCCAGTTTCTGGCCATTACAAAGAGGGCTGCTGGGCAAATCACTTAATCTCTCTGGGTCTCAGTTTTTTTTTCAGTTGTAAAATGAAGACTGGATTTTTTTTAAGGTTCCTTCCAATTCTAAATCCTATATAGAAGACACCATGTAATGAATCTTACAAAGGAAATTCCATGTCCTTTTCTAACCTTATTTTGGTCCTATCTTGTAAACCTTGTAAAATTTTCAACTACACTTTCATCTGCGTTAGTGTGGCATATTGAAAAAGAACTCAACTAACAGTCAAGATAAATGAGTTCTAGTTCAATCTCTGCCATTAACTCATCATGTGACCTCGAAAGGTAGCATGTCCAGAACTAAAAAGATAAATGCTAATCAACTAGTTAAAAAGTATTTTTAAGTGCTAGGCTCTGGATATACAAACGCAACGAATTAGACAATCCCTACTTACAAAGAATTTACATGCTACAGGACTAGTACATATACAAATCTATACAGCATAATTATAAAATTAATAAAAATACATACAAAGGAATTAAGAAGGCACTAGCAATTGAGGGTAGATAGCACTTCATGTAGAATTGCATAAAATACAAACTTCCCATTATATTCCATCCTTCTCAGACTATTATCTGGAGTACTGGGTATAGTTCTGGTCCATATTTCAAGGACAGAAATAGGTTTGAAAGCATCCAGAGTAAAGCAACAGGTTCATGATGGGTCGCAAGTTCAAATCATTCAAGGATCAGCTGAAGGAACTGGGGGTATTTCACTTGGAGAAGGAAAACTTAGGAGGAAAACTATTAGAATGTAAGCTTCTTGAGCAGAAGGATTATCTAGCTTTCTTGTATATGTAGCTGAAACACCTAGCACATAATAAACACCTAATAAATGCTTTCTCTATCTAGCTAACAATATAATCACTGTTTTCAAATATTAGAAGGACTGGCATATGAAAAAGATATTCGATTTTTTCTGCTTAGTCCAAATGAACAGAAATAAGTCATAGGCTGGATTTTCAAGCATCTGGAGGGCAGATGGTTCATATTTCATCCTTTTATCACCAGGACAATACTGTGTTCCCTTTAACACTTGCTGCATAGTTGGGATTTGAGGGGATAAGACTGATTAATTTTTAAAGACTTTTAACTGTTAAAGTAAGATCTGACTTTGTGGAGAAGGAAGGAATTTGTGGCCAAAAAAAGAACTAGAGTATATTAGGGAATGCAAAGTGGATAATTTTGAGTATATTATGTTAAAAGTTTTTGAACAAACAAAACCAATGCAGAATAGATTAGAAGGGAAACAATAAACTGGGGAAAAAATTTTATATCTAAAGGTTCTGATAAAGGCTTCATTTCTAAAATATATAGAAAATTGACTCAAATTTATAAGAATTCAAGCCATGCTTCAACTGATAGTGAACAGATAAGAACAGAATTTTTAGATGAAGAAATTAAAATCATTTCTAGTCTGAAAAAATGCTCTAAATCACTATTGATCAGAGAAATGCAAATTAAGACAACTTTGAGGTACTACTACATAACTCTCAGATTGGCTAAAATGGCAGAAAAAGATAATGATGAATGTTTGAGGGGATGTGGGAAAATTGGGACACTAATACATTGTTGGTGGACTTGTGAACTATATGGAACTATCCTTTGATCCAGCAGTCTCTACTGGGCCTGTATCCCAAACAGAACATTTAAAAAAAGGGAAAAGGACCTGGATGTGCAAAAATGTTTGCAGCAACCCTTTTTGTTGTGGCAAAAAACTGGAAACTGAGTGGATGTCCATCAGTTGGAGAATAGCCAAATTGTTATAGTATATGAATTTTTATGGAATATTATTATTTGATAGGAAATGATAAGCAAGATAATTTCAGAGAAGTCTCGAAAGACTTAAATGAACTGATACTAAGTCAAGTGAGTAGAATTAGGAGAACATTGTATATAGCAACAAGAAGATTATGTGATGATCAACTCTGCTGGACATGGCTCTTTTCAACAAGCAGATGATTCAGGACAAGTTCCAATGGTCTTGTGATGAAGAGAGCCATCTGCATTCAAAGAAAGGATTGTGGGGATTGAGTATGGATCACAACATAGTACTTTCACTTTTTTTGTTTCTATTTGATTGCATTTTTTCTTCTCTTTTTTTCTTTTTGATCAAATTTCTCTTGTGCAGCATGATAATTGTGGAAATATATATAGAAGAATTGTACATGTTTAACATATTAGATTATTTGCTCTCTAGGGGAAGAAGTGGGGAAAAGGAAGGGAAAAAATTTTGCAACACAAGGTTTTGCAAGGGCGAATGTTGAAAATTATTTATACATATGTTTTAAAAATAAAAAGCTTTAATAAAAAAATAAAGTAAAATCTAAAAAACCTAGATTCTACTCTTTTGTTTTACTGGCCATCAAAGAAGATGCTTCTCTCAATAATTTTGTATAACAACCAATAAAACAGCAATGTTATTACTGCATGCCACATGAGGCTTTGGAGTGTTTTGAGATCCTAAGATCAAAGAGGCTATTAAAATACAAAGTCTTCTTAAAAACTAGGAATAGGAAGAGTATTCTTTATTCTGATGCTTAATAAATGGTAGCTGCACTAAAATGAAAGCTATTTCAGCAAATGACTGAAAAAAAAAAAATCAACCTCCTTAATGAAAGCTTCTTTTAAATAGGCACTTCCATCTTTCCATGGACTGTCCAGTCTGCTGAGTCAAAGTATAATAAAATATATTTTTCATAAAGATGGATGAAAACAAATTGCTCAAGCCACAAGAAAGGCATCAATGATTCTGTGCTAAAACTGGAAAAATTCTCAGTCTCTATTTCTCCCTATAACCCCCATTCATAAGGCAAAAGAAATCAACTAATTGCTGTTGGAAAGAACACTGTATTTGTATTTGCACATAATTTTTCAGACATTTTCTTCCCCATGAAACTATTAGCTCCTTCAGAGCAAGAGCTGTCTTTTGCCTTTCTTTTATATGATGAGTGCTTGGTATATGGTAAATACTGAATATTTATTGACTATTGATTTTAGTTAAACTAACACCAAATATGGAGTCAGGAAAATCTGAGTTCAAATTCTTTATTAGAAATTTGTTAACTGTGCAACCCAAGATAAGCCATTTAACTACTCTCTATCTTAGATACTAAAAGTTTCCTGCAAAACTAGTTACTACATAACCATACATTGTACATATATTACATATTAAACACACACACACACACACACACACACACACACACATACACACACACACACAACAACAACAACTCAGTTCCAGAGCTGGAATTCAAATCCAAGTCTTCTAACTCCAAATCTAATGCTTTTGTCACTACACATCATGGTATCTTATCAAGAAGAGAACACTGTATACTAACAAGTAAGAAATGAAAACTGGCAGTACATTTTGATACACTAAAAATATGTAAGGACTAAGAGCAATTGCAAGCTCTGGATATGGCCTGAAGCATTCAAGAAATTTTTCTTCCATACAATTATACCTACAAAATTATACTTTTAAAATGTAATTCAGTAAATATTTCTTGAGCACTATTCTTTAGAGGTAACTAGGTGATACAATAAAAGTGTTGGATTTGGATTCAAAAAGACCTGAGCTGAAATGCTGCCTGAATACTCTTTTACTAGCAATGACTATCAGCAAACCATTTAATTTCTAGGTCACCTTTTCCTCATCTATATAATGGGGATAATAGAACCTATATTACAAGATTGTTGTAAGGATCAAATGAAATAATGTAGAGTGTTTGCAAATCTTAAAGCTCTATATAAATGCCAGCTATCATTATTATTATTATTACTAATACATAGGTCTTTACTGAATGCTGATGGGAAACAAAAACAAATAAGACACAATACTCTCAAGTTTATGCTAGGGTTTAGGCAAAAGAGTATACAAAACTAAAATAATAAAAAGTGCTTTAAAAGTTTACTGGGAAAAGCCAATCACTTTAGATTGGATAAAGCAGAGCCTTGTCTTAAACTTGTGATTAGAATGTATCATAAATAACAAATTTGTTATTTGGGAGTTGGGTGGCACAGTGTGGATGTAGTGTTGGGCCTGGAGGCAGCAAGACTTACCTTGCTGAATGCAAATCTGGCTACAGACACTTATTAGCTATATGATCCTGGGCAAGCTCTTAACCATGTTTGCCTCAGTTTCCACGTCTGTAAAATGAGCTGGAGAAGGAAATGGCATTTCCAGAATCTTTGTTAAGAACACCCCAAATGGTGATGGGTATGAAGAGTTCGATGCCATTGTAAAGGACTGAATAAAGATAGCTAGTTGAAACACAATTCAACAAATATGTACCTATCAAGTGCTTACTACATCTACAATCCTGTGCTTGATGCTAAGAATACAAAGTTGACTAAGTTACTACCTCACATCTATCAGATTAGCTAAAAAAATAATGATAAATGTTGAAAGGAACGTGAGGAAACTGGGACACTAATACATTGTTGGTGGAGTTATGACTGATCCAGACATTCTAGAGAGCAATTTGGAATTATGCCCCAAGGGTTATAAAACTGTGAATACCCTTTGATCCAGTAGTATCACTACTGGGTCTGTTTCCCAAAGAGATCACAAAAGAGCGAAAAGGACCCACATGTACAAAAATGTTTGTAGTAACTCTTTTTATAGTAGTAAGCAATTGAAAACTAAATGGAATGGGGAATGGCTGAATAACTTAGAATATTTTTGTTCTATAAGAAATGATGAACAGATTGAAAAGCTTGAAAAGACTTACATGATGAGTGAAGTGAACAGAACCTAGAGAATACTGTAACAGCAAGATCTCTTGTTCTTTGTCAGGAAAAAACCAGTTGAGTATTAGATATTTATTACTAAATAAATTTAAAGTTCAAAACTTTTCTTGGCAAGCCAGTTATAGAGGCTGATATTTTATGCATTATTCATAAAATTATTACAAAAGATAATTTTCGCTAATATTCCAGGAAGTATCTTTTTGTTCATAAGATCAATTTATAGTTATTTGGGTACATGTATTAGTGCCTCCATTAAATTGTAATCTTTATGAGAGACAGACCATTCTATTTTTCCCCCTCAAAAGCATTTTGTTTTTCCAATTACATGTAAAGAAAGTTTTCAGCATTCATTTTGGTAAGATTTTGAGTTTCAAATTTTTTCTCTCTCCCTTTCCCCCCATAAAACAAGCAATCTGATATTGGTTATACATGTACAATCATTTTAAACATTTCCACAGAATTATGTTGTTTAAAAAAAAAAAAATCAGGGCAAAAGGGAAAAAGGTCAAGAAAAAGCTAACAAGAGATCTTGTTCTTTGGATTGAAGTCACTATGAAGTTCCATTTTATTTCCCCTCATTCTTGTATAAGTAAATAATACTGCATTTATACAGAATGTGGGGTTCCCATTAAGATAAGCTTCAGATAATTAAAACTTATCCCTTTCTTCAGCTGGCCCACATTTGTTCTTTTTAGCATTTTGCAAGAAATCTTAGAATTTGTCACACATTTTGTTTTTTGTTTTTTTTTAAAGTATTATTAGGTATAATTTAAACAATCTTTGATGATTCTGTGTTATCATATGAACATTGGTTGACTTTTTAAAATATAGACTCACATATATATATGCTAGTTTTTCTTTTTTCCATTTTATACCATGAGGGGTCATGGTAGTGCCTGTAACACTTGCTTACTGATCTATTTTGCTATGCCAAATAGCCAAGTTTATTAAGATTTATTTTTAATTTAAGTGTGTTTAAAAAAAAAAGTAAATAAGAGATGCTTTTTAGAGCCTTATCTTGGTTATGTGAAATGTAGAGGAAATTGCTGTGAAACTGCCACTGAAGATAACAAAAAAATGTTCCTCCTCTCCCCCCAGATGTGTGGGATTTAGAGCATCTAATATATTAGAACATTCAAACACTGAGATAGATAAGAAAATAGGATTTAAAGACTACAAAAAAGCAATTCCATGGGACAAAATGGACACATTGTAAGTTTGACATGGGAAAGTATGAACAATAATAATTATATTTCCTTAAGTAGAAAAGGAAAATCTTTCAATTGCTTCTGGGCTAACAGTTTAGTATCAAGATTTTTACTTTTTGGAGGGGGGAAATTGAATTATAAACTTCCCCACAAAGACATCCTATCGATGTACCCTTCTGTATTTACAGGTTTAATTCAGTAGACTTCGGTTATTGAATTACTTAGGATTCAAGAAAGTCGCATTTCAGGTAATTTAACAGAACAATTTGTACATTATTCTATGATAAGGATTATTCTATTTATTTGACTATTATTTGAAAAGATTAGGCTACATAAATCACAACATTAAAGCCATTAGGTTTAGAACAATCTTGTTCTAAGGTACTGGGAATGAAGTTAAAGGAAGTGGTAACAAAAGAAAAAGTAGGGGCAAAGCGCTTTTGATTCTGTTCCTAACTCAATCTGTAACCTAGGGCGAACCACCTCCATTTCTCTTTTCCAGAGTGAATAAGTAATATAATAATGCTATTTCAGTTTGCTGAAATCATTCTCTTCCTTCAAGACCCAGTTTTGGGTGCTACCTAATCTTAAGAAGCTTTTTGAATCCACTGGCTTAGTCACTATACTGTGACTGTTTTATTTAGAATTCGAGGTTCATAAAGACAGAACAATTGAGGAGTAACCACCATTTATTAAGAAGTTAATTCTTATTTCAAAGAGCAGGAATAACACTCCAAAGTACATCAGGATATGATAACAAATTAGCAGCTCACATTTATATAATACTTTAAGATTGTAAATAATTCTAACTGTCAAGTAGGATTCCAGAATTATCCCCATTTTATAGATGAAGAAACTGAACTTCAGAAAGGTTAATTCTGATCTGCCCATGGATATAACCAGTAAGGATTTCCTTACCTGCCTTCCAAGACTGCTCAAATCCCACATTCTGCAAGAGACCTTTCTTGGTATCCTTAGAACTTCTATTTACACTTTATATACCTTGTATGCACCTAAATATTTGCAAGTTACTTCCCTCATTAAGATGTGAGCTTCTTCAGAAAAGGAACCCAAATTCTGCCTTTCTTCTCATAAGCAATGCTTAAACACATTGCCTGGCATATAGTAAGGGCTTAATAAATGCTTGTTGACATCAATCTAAATTGGATCTCTTCAAAGTCTAGCTCTCTTGCTTCTTTAGCACATCTCTTCTGATAAGAAGAATACTCAGAACTCTAAATTGGGAATCTATAGAAATTCTTAACATGTTAAATATAGACTGTTTTTATATTTCTCTCCAAAGAAGCAAAATAAAACACAAAACGAACTAAATTTATCTGCTTTTTATTTATCTGTTGCCCTCACTTTTTACTCATTCTCAATAGCAAAAAAGTTTCCAATTATTAAATTCAATAAGCATTTAAGTTCCTACTGCAAACAAAGAATCATGCTAGATTCTGGAGACGAATCAATAACAGATACAACATGGTCATTTACTTTCATAGAAAGTATGGGACCTATTTGCTAGGCATATATGGCACATACACATGCACCCCAGATATGGAAAGAAAAAAAGGGAAAGGACAGGGGAAGGGAGGGAGAAACAGACAGAGAGAGGAGGAGGAAAGATTTGGGGATAAGAAGCTAGTGAAGAAAAGTGGCAGAAAGAATCAAGGAGACTTCAAAGAATGAATAGAAATTTGTTTCCGAGGAAAAAAATTTTAACAACAAAAAATAATAATAATTAACAACCAATATTTATATAATGCTTACTGTATACCAGGCACTGTGCTAAGTCATTATCTTATTTGATCCTTACAACCTAAGACATGGAGATGCTACTATCATCCTCATTTTACAGATGAGGAAATTAAGGCAAACAAAAGTTAAGAGACTTATCACCCAGCTAACGTCTGAAACCAGATAAGAAACTGGGTCTTCCTTACTCCAGGCCAGCAATATATCCACTAAATTACCTCCAAAGCCAAAGTTAGAAAAAAGAAAACATTATCACAGAAATTTATCACAAAAAATAAAGACTTTTCAGCTCACAATTAAAGACTTCATTAAAACTTGAATGTAGAATGCAACAAAGAATAGTTTGGTGAGGAATAAATTGTCAGGTTCCATAATTTTGTGGAAGCAGGCAAGTGGTAAAGGGAATAAAAAGAAATGGAAAGACATTGTAGAGGAGAAACAAGAAAAAGAAATACAGTAGGCATGGATGGACTTGAGAAAATATTTGACTGTGAATATAAATTAATGCCTAATAGTGAAAAATGAAGTCTCATTAATCCTACAAGATTAAGGAAAGGATGAAAAGCCAAAGTCTGAATTATAGCACATTTGAAAAGGAAGTTTGTTCACTTTCATCTACATAGAACATGGCTTTACCTTAATCACTCTATGTTCCCAAGATGCCTTTATGGGTAGAGGATAGCTGAGTATAGTACAGGAGATCCTAAAAAAAGTTAATGCAGTTTTAAGCTATTAAAGTTTAATAATTCAATAAAGCTTTAACAGTTTTAAATTGCACTAATACTTTTGGGATAAGCTTTAAGCTTTAATAACCTAAAACTGTACAAAAACTTTTGGGTCATATACTCTGCAGAAAGTTCAATGAACTTGAGAATGTTGAGACCTGGATTCTTTGTCCAGACTCTCCTACTAATGTGTTATGTGGTCTCAGGCAAATCATTTGCTTTACTAGATTGTTTTCTTATCTGTAAAATATGATGTTTTGACTCAATCTCTGAGTCCATTAGATGGGAGAAAGAGGAATTGGCCATGTGATTTCAGTGTTGTAGGGAATTATAAGTTGCAGAGAAAGTGCTGACTTGCACTGGGATAGGACAGAGTGGACCAAAATATTTCTTTTATTAATTTAGTTTTGGGAAAGACATGCCTATCAGAGTAAGGGTGTATCATTAAAAAAAAAAAAAATGACTGACACAGGAACAAGAAGGCCTGTGTACCAGAGTATGGACCAAAACTAGAGATCAAACAAATGCTTACTCTAAATTACCACCAGAAACTCCCAATTATAGGCAAAACCATTATTTCTTTTCAATATTTACTACCCACTCAGCAAAGATATGAAAAGTATAGTCCCTTAAAGGCAAGTCTATGAACCAAAAGTGCTTGAAAAAAGGTTGGTCTAGAAAAGCAAATACATTTTATAAAGAATTTTGGGGCATCCTTATACTCAGTGGTCTTTTAAGTTTTTTATTTCAGAATTTTTTCTCAGGGGACTTGTTTTTTAAGAGGCAAACTCTTTAACTAATTACAGATCACCAAGGCAAATACAACCTATTAATATGTTTAACATTCTTATGATGAGAATACTGTCTGCCTTCCTCTCGAGTTTTTATTTCAGTACCAGAATTTTTTTTAAAAATTACTCAAACTCAAATAACTTTAATAATAGCACACATTTCCGAAACATTGGTATGAAAAATTATAAGATAAAATATAAGAAACAGAGGCAATAACTACTTCTGCGCAGTTTCTGCTTCATTAATCTCTAAACTTCCTTCCCTCTCTAGAAGTCTTTATATCTTAAAAGGCCAAGAATTCTTTTTAGTTATACCTAACCCAATCCTTTCCCTCAACTAGCTCAACTGTGAGCCAAACATGCTTTAAATTTCTTTTTTGATCTCTTAGAATTGCTTTTTTTCTCCTCTAAGTCTTGTAATTCTTTAAGGTCAGGTATCCCACTGCCCTTAAAACCTATTCTTTTTATTAGGCATAACCCACTGTCCTTAACACCTATTCCTTTTATTATTTATCCCTAACTTACTCTATTTCCGCGTATTCTCTAGTGTCCCTAGTTCGCCGAATCACATTCTGTAGCCATAACACAGACCACACAACCACCCACCTGGAACTCTTATCCATCATCAAACTCCAAAGCCCATTCTTGCCCCCATCACTAGAGCCCCTTCTCACCTCCCAGTGTGATCTCTCTAACTTGAGTCAAGTTGCTTTCAAACCTTTTCATAGTCGTTTCCATTCTCTGAGTCGCCTCCTTTATTACTCCTGTCCTTCACTCGGTTCCCAGGGCTCTCAACTCTTCTTCCCTGCTCCTCTTCGAGGTACTTCCATGTTCGCTTCCCACCACGGGCCCACCCCGAGCCTCTTACAGTAATCAGTGAGCGTCAGCCTCCCTTTCTCTCCTCATCTCATTCCCACCTACCCCGCCCCTTCCCTTTCGAGGATCGTATTCTCCCATCACCTATCCCTTCTCCAAAGCCCTCTTCCCCCCTCATCTAAGTGTCCCCTCACCCATGACGAATCCCGCCCCCAGTCTCTCTCACCTGCCCCTCCCACCTGAGGCCCTCTGGGGTCGCCCTCTCTTCCTAACCGTCCCCTTACCCCAGGAAACACAGATCTCTTTTGGGCCGCGGCCCAGCCCCGGTGCGGAGAGATGGGAGACACGTACCCCATGCGCAGCTTGGCTCCGCTCTGGCTGCCCCCGCCGCCCGGCAAGGGGGGGCGGGAGGGCAGGCGGCCCAGGTGCATGGTCTTCTCCAAGGCCGACATGAAACAAGAAGGCAGGAGGGAGGCCGAGGCCGCCGCGTGTCCTGTCCTGTGCCGTGTAGCGCACGAACGTCGCCTGTAGAACAAGTCCACTTAGACGAAGCCTAAGCAACAGCAGCACTTAGGTAGTATGGCTCACCGTAGCGGACAGCCCACGGCAGCCGGCTGCGCCTCCTCCCGCCCACCAGCGCCCAAACCCCTCCCCTTGTCGCCTAGCCTAGCCACTCCTCGGCTCTAGTCTCCTCAGCGACCTGGCCGGAAGTGCGCAACCGCTCTCCTGCGGAGGAGCCTGGGTAGCAAAATCGGCACGAACCCGACGCGAGAGGGCGGGGTCAGCGTAGCCAATGGAGTCCTCCGGGAACTGTCGCTTCTGCGCCTGCGTATTGCTAAAGTTAGCAGAGCTTAAGGTGAGGGGTGGGGACCAGAAGGAGTACAGACCCGTTACCAGAAAGAGAGCGGGTAGTAATGCATCCTGGGTTTTGTAGTTTTCCTGGAAAGAAGCTGCTCTAAGGCGCCTTTCTTACCCGCTCTCGGGAGCTAATGCTGTTTGTAAAGGGAAACAGTTGCTTGCGGCTTCCCTGAGTTTCCCAGGAGGTCCTGCGGCCGCAGCTGTGGCGGCGGTTGCGAGGGAACGCGCGCGCGGAGTAGTTGGGGGATCCTTGGCGGGACGCAACATTTACCCTGGCGGGGTGTTCGGAGGACCCGGCGAGGGGGCTCTTGGGGAGGCCTGCGACTTCGGTGCCTCGGGGGCTGAGAGCACCATCTCGCCATGAAACAGCGGAAGGGTCCGGGAGCTGGGAGCGGCCGTAGCCGTAAGAAGAAAGGTAACGCCTGAGGAGCGCCCGAGTCCGGGGCAGTACTGGGGAGAGAGTGGAACCTGCGGTCAGGAGGGCGAGCGGGAGAGAGTGAAGCCGGGGGTACAGAGTGCTACAGAGAGGTTGGAAGGAAAGGAACTCAGGAAAAGAAGGGACGCATAAGGGATGGACAGCTAAGGGTGACGTGGGGGGAGGCAGAGGGAAGGCAAGCTTGAGCAGGTACGAACTGTGTCTGAGACCCTTGGGGCAGATTCGGAAATTCGGGAAATGTGGCACTCCCGGGGGAATTTTAGGGAGAACTGCAACCTTACCGAGAAGGAGAGGGGCGTGGGGAAGAGGAAAAAAATCTCACGGTGTGAGTTTACGGTCTGTTTAACAATGAACTTGGAGTCATTCCCGAGTTTTTTGTTTCACTGGTGACCCCTTGGATACTTGATTTCCCCTCTTTGAGCCTCTCCATTTTGTGATTGGCACATATCTTCTACCAGAAATTTTCCTTAAAAGACCAAAACTGTAAACATTTATAGATTTCAGATTAAGATTTTAGTCAGAATATAATTTTACCTGATAGGTCGTGACCATTTGAGGATGTACGGGAGAAACAATCATCAGTGTCAGCCTTTCTCTACTTGTCAGAATTGACTTATCTGTGCAGATGTTATATCTCCCGCTCCTTCTCCCTGTAGTCTACACAAGGGTTGTTTTGTATTTGTTCTTATATCTCTAGCACATCATATAATTTTAATAAATAGTTATTGAATTTGACACTAGAAAAGCCCAGAGAGTATAAAAAAAATTCTTGAATCTGCAGTGTCGTATTGAGAGGGGATTTAAATACTAGAGATTTTAAAAGGAATCAGGATTAGTACCATAAAGTCTAATATAGAATCACAACTTCTCAGAGTTGTTAGAAACTCAGAAGTTATTTATACCAAGACCTATTTGAATAAGATCATCCCGACAACATTCCCAACAACTAATTATCTGGTTTTCATTTGTCTCTGATCAGTAACGAGAAACTCTCCTGCTGAGCAGCCTGATGCATTTTGAAACAACTCTATAATTTTCACGAAGATTTGTTTTGCTTTTACATTGAACCCAAATCTGCCTCTCTGCAACTTCTACCAGTGTTCCTACGGTAATATTAGAAGGAACCTGAGAAATTATCTCACCTAACTTCTCATATTACATTGCTAATGGGCCAAATAGGAAATTCATTGGCTTGCCCCAGTGATGAAGTTAAGACTAGAACACAGACAGATCTTCTCACTCAGATGTAATGTTCTTTTCACTTTATCAGGGAGTTGTCAGAAATTAAGGTTCTCCAGTTGTTGCAGATAGTGTTGTATTGGCCTACCTACTCCAATTTCTGATTTATCATTCCTATCTTTTTACCCAGGTCTAAGTGACATTTCGCCATCTACAAGTCTGCCACCTCTGGTTGAAGGTCAGCTGCGATGTTTTCTGAGACTAACCATTAGTAAAATACTCTGGATGGTTGTGAAGCCTCCAACTCCTGTTCTCATCCGAGTGAGGTGGTGGGGGGAGACATCGGATGGAACCATATTTTGTCCCAGGGATGCTTCCCTAATTGAACAAAAAGCTGTGAGAACAACAACCCGCTATGCTATTCGCTGTGGACCGAAGCAGTTTGCCTCTTATTTAACAGGTATGCTTGTATCATCCAAATTTTCCCTTTCAGGTGTTCACCATGGCAATTTGTTTTATATATTTGCTGATTGTAAACTAATGTTATCTATTTACGTGTATATCTCTTTACCAGAATGTAATTTTTATCAAGTAAGGACATTGGCTTACCTTCTATCTCCCAAAGTACCTAGCCTAGTATTTTCTACTGAGTAAGAACTTTATAAACACTTATAATTTCCTAAGTGTTTATAAAGAAGAGTATTAGAAATAAAACTTTTTTATTGTACCCAAGGGGCAATAGAAGAGTATATGGTGTTTATAAAGAGACTGTGACACACATTATTCACCTACCATTGTGAAGGTATACCAGAAACAGTGTAAATATCAAAAAAAAATTGACCGAGTAAAAAAAGAGGAGCTATAGTCATATAATGAGAATGAGGGATAAGAATGAATATCTTGAGTGCTGCATTAATATGCATAAAAGAATAATAAATCTAGAAGACCTCTAAATCATTGGGCAGATCCTGTATTGAGAAAGGATTTGAGGAAAGACATAGATATTCATCAGATGAAAATGGGAAAGGGGTTGTACCATGTACTGCTTTATGGAGTACTTTTCCTAGATCCAGAAAAGTATTTTTTATTGAGGTTAAGCCTTTAGCAAATACATTTTGCACATGAGAGGTGGGGAAGCAATAAGGGGAAACTTCCCTGAAATTTGGAGTACATTTGATTCCCTAACTTGAGTTTATGAATTGTGTCTTATCTATCTTCCTGACACAGATATGTGTATCTACATGGTCTTCCTCTCTGAGTGCTAAAACAAAAGAAGATTATAATGGCAGACAGTGCTAAAACTGTGCTATGTATTTAGTGGAGCACCATCAATTTGGTTAATTCCAGGCAAATGTCACTTCTGGGCAAGTCCTTCTGAGACTTCCATTTTCTCATCCATAATATGAAGATGTTGTCTTACAATATAGTTTCTTAAAGTTAGAAGGTTGTCATAAAATCCACTTCCACATTTATCATTTTCCTTTTTTTTTTGTCATTTTGGCTAATCTGATTGGTGTCTGGCAGTAGCTCAGAGCTGTTTTCATTTGCATTTCTGTGATCAATAGTGATTTAGAACATTTTTTCATGTAATTGTCGATAGCTTTGGCTAATTTATCTGAAAACTGCATATTCATATCCTTTGATCATTTGTCAGTTGAAGAATGGCTCTTCATAAATTTCACTCAGTTTTCTACATATTTGAGAAATTAGGTTTTCATCAGAGAAACTTGCTATAAACTTTTTCACAATAATGATTACTATTTCCCTCCATCTCATTTTTCTCCTATTTATCTAATTTTCTTCTCTTCTTTCACCCTGTCCATTCTCAAAAGAGCTTTGCTTCTGACTTTAATATTCCCCAATCTGCCTTTCAGCCTCTCTCTCCCCGCTGCCCTCTCCCTTTCTGTTCTCTCTTTTCTCCTTCCTCTCTTACTTTCCTGTACAGTAAGATAGATTTTTATACCCAACTGAATATGTATGTTATTGTCTCTTTGAACCAGTTCCAATGAACTAATGTATTGTTGATGTGTGTTTCTTCCCCTTCACCCCAAGCTGTAAAATCTCTTTTAAGCCTCTTAGATAATTTAGCTCATTCTTCCTTTCCCTTTACCCTTCTCCCAGTGCATTCTTCTTTTTCACCTCTTAATTTTGCTTTTTTCAGAAAATTATCCTATTGTATTCAACTCATACCTATACCCTAATAATGAGAAAGTTTTTAGGAGTTACAAGTAACATTTTTCCATATAAGAATATAAACAGTTTAACTTTTTTGAATCCCCTATGATTCATCTTTCCTGTTTGCCTTTTGAATCTTGTATCTGAAAGTCAAATTTTCTATTCAATTTTATTGAATATCCATTTCCCCCCCTGAAGGATTATACTCAGTCTTTCTGAATAGGTGATTCTTGGTTGTAATCTTAACTCTTTTGCCTTCTGGAATATCATATTCCAAATCTTCCAGTCCTTTAATGTGGAAACTGCTAAATTTTATGTTACCTGACTGTGGTTCCACAGAAACAATTTGAATTGTTTCTTTTTTGGCTACTACTGATATTTTCTTGTTGACCTAGGAGCTGAAGCTCTGGAATTTGGCTACGATATTCTTGGGAGTTTTTGTTTTGAGATCGCTTTCAGGAGGTAATTGGTAGATTCTTTCAAATTCTATTTTACTCTTTGGTTCTAGAATGTCAGAGTAGCTTTTCTTGATAATTTCTTGAAAGATGATTTCTAGGCTTTTCTGTTGATCATGGTTTTCATATAGTCTAATAATTTTTAAATTCTCTCTTCTGGATTTATTTTCCAGTTTTTCCAGTGAGATGTTTCATGTTTTCTTCTATTTGTTCATTCTTTTGATTCTGTTTTATTGTTTCTTGATATCTCATAAAGTCATTAGCTTGCTCTTGTCCAGTTCCAATTGTTAAGGAATTGTTTTCTTCAGTGAACTTTTGTTATCTTTTTTCATTTAGCCGATTCTGCTTTTTAAGACATTCTTTTCTTTGTTGTGTTTTTGTGCCTCTTTTACTATTTGACCTATTCTGTTTTTTAAAGTGTTTTCTTCAGTATTTTTTTGTATCTCCTTTACCAAGATGTTGACTCACTCTCATTTCCCTTCCCATTTTTCCTCTACTTCTCTTGATTTTTAAAATCCTTTGTGAACTTTTCCTTCAAAAAGGTTTTTGAGCTCCAAATTAATGTTTTATTTTGTGACTTTAGATATAGGAATTTTGATTTTGTTGCCTTCTTCTGAGTTTGTGTTCTGATATTCCATGTCACCATAGTAGCTTTCTGTAGTATCTATTTTTTCTGCTGTTTGCTCATTTTTCAGACTATTTCTTGACTTTTAACTGTGCTTCTAGAATGTGCTTCAGGTTTTTTGCACAGCTATTTTCAGAGATAACTTTGGGGACCTGTAAGTTTTCAGTTTGTTCTGTGCACTGATCTGTGAGTGACTACAAGCACTCTTTTGTACCCTGGAAATGGGACCAAGGTCTCTGCTGTCCTGTGGCCACAAGTTCTGTTGTACTAATGCTCCTCCTTGCCCTGGAACTGAGACTGAGGACTGTGACTCAGTTCCAAGTAGGGGCAATACAACAGAGCCTTGTGTCTGGTGCCAGCAAAAGGTCCCTTGTGAGCTCCTAATGACCAGTTGTCCAACTCCCTTACCATTTAGCTTCAATTATTTTTAAAATTTTATTTTGATTATTCATAGGCTTTAGTAACTTGCTAAAGAATTACATAACACAAAGAAAGGTCCAGAACCCCTGATCTGGAGGTTTTAATAACCTGTAAGACAAATATGAATCAATGGGGAAAAGGGAATGTTATCTTAAACTTCTTTAAGAGAAAAAAGTACCATATAGTCCTGGGAGTGATGGGTAGAAGTTGCAAGGAAGTACAATTCACTTTTATATAAGCAAAATTTGCTAACAAGTAGAGCTGTTCAAAAATTTAGAGTCTGAAATTCTGACAAGGGTATTGGTTCAAGAATCAGAGGACCAGGTCGAAATAACTCTTTGTTACTCACTTCTTCTTACTATTCAACCTGTCAAGTTGCATGACTTATCTGGGCCTCAGTTTCCTGTCTATAAAAATGAGAAGCTAGACTAGATGGCCTCTGAGGGCCTAAATTGATGGTCCCAGGTAGGATAGACGCCTTTAAACCTTATTGTAAATGCCACCTGTATCAGATAGACATGAGCTCCACTCTTCTTTGCTTGGCTCCCTCTTCCCACAGTTTCATCTGACCACATAAAACTTTAGTACTTTTGTCATGTGATTTATATATTTATGTTTGTATGTTATATCTTCTCTTGAATAATAAGCTCTTTGAAACCACTAACTCTATCTGATTTCTCTTTCTATTATTCCTCACAGTATCTAGCATATTATTATTAAACAGAGGAAGTGCTTAGTAAACATTTGTTTGTGTGAATGAAAGAAAAAAAAAATTCAGATTTGGAACAAACCTCAGAGGACATCTAGTGTTCAATAAACACCTGAGAAGGATTGAATTCCCTTGGTAACATACCCAAGTAATATTCAGTTACTGTTTAAAGATGTAGAAGAGAAGGAAAATTCACTACCTCCTAAAGCATTTCATTCAATTTTGGATATCCATTTTTATGAAATTTTTCTTAAGCAAACCCCAAATTTTCCTCATTGAAACTTATATTTATTGCTCCCAAATGCGCGTCAAAGGCCAATCAGAGCAAACCCAATCCTCCTTCCTCATAACAATCCTTCAGGATGACTCATACTTTTCCAGCTATTTTCCACATTTTCAAATACTGTACTGAAGAGAACCTTAAAAAGATCAATGGAAGAGAGATCACAAGGGACTTAATAAGATTGATCTGTTTACATTCCTATATGGGAAGATACTTGTAATTCTTAAGAACTTTATCATTATTATGGCAGTTAAAAGGAGTCTGCATAGCTAGATAGCAAGGGTGTAATTTAGTTATGTTGGATTTTTTTTTTTAATGAAGGAATACGTCAGATATGCTGGGAGAAGAGAAAAGAGAGGAATAATGGGGGGAATTATCTTACATAAAAGAAGTTCAAAAGGAAAAGTTTTTACAATGGAAGAGAAAATGGGGGAAGGATAAGTAGGTAACACTTAACCTCATTCTTGTTTGAACTGGCAAATATATCCCACATATTCAGTGAGATATAGAAAACTATTTTATCCAAATTAAGAAAAAGAGTCTAAAGCAATCCCAATAGACTTGGGATAGAAAATGCTATCTTCATCCAGAAAAAGAACTATGGAGACTAAATGTAAATCAATACATGCTCTGTCCACTTCTTTCTTTTTGTTGTTTTTTTTTTTTAATATCCCATGAGTTTTCCCTTTTGTCCTGATTTTTCTCTCCCAGCATGATTAATAAACCAATGTATAATTAAAAAAGAAAAGAAAATAGGAGAAAGAGATAAAATAAAGGGGGAAAGTGATAAGAGAGAGAGTAGATTAAGAGAACTTGTGCTCAGAAGCCAAACAAATTTCTGAGGAAAGACAGGGTAAAAAGAGAAGGATAATCAAAAGATAATAGGATGGAGGCAAGTACATAGTAATCATAAATGGGAATGGGATGAACTCACCCATAAGATAGAAGCAGATAGCAGAATGATTTTAAAATCTATAATATGTTATTTATAAGAAAGACATTTGAAACATGACAAACAAGACACACAAAGAGTTAAAATAAGGAGTTGGAGTCAGTTTAAAAAAAGGCAGGGGTAGTAATCATGATCTCAGAAAAATCAAAAATAGGCCTAATTAAAAGATAATCAGTGAAACTAGATTTTGGTGAAATATAAACATTAGGGTCATATTGACTATAATCATATGCATCAAGTGTCATGGATTACAAATTCTTAAAGGAAAAGTTAAATGAGTTACAGGAAGAAATAGACAGTAAAAACTATATTAGTAGGAGACCTGTATTTCCTTCCACAGAGCTAAATGAAACCAACCAGAGAATTAATAAGAAACAAGGAAGTTAATAGAATTTCAGAAAAGTTAGATATGATAGGCCTTTGAAAAAAATTGAATGGAAATAGAAAAGTATATACTTTTTTCTTAGCTGCACAAGGAACTTTTATAAAAATTGATCATATATTAGATCAAAAATGTCTCATGAATAAATTCAGAACAGCAAAAATATCATATACCCTTTTTAGACTGTAATGCAATAAAAATATTCAGTAAAGAGTTATGGGAGCATAGATTAAATGTCAATTAGAACTAATCCTAAAGAATTAGTGAGTCAAAGAACAAATCATAGCAACAATCAGTAATTTCATTAAACATAATGACAATCAAGATAATGAGATAACATGCCAAAATGTGTGGAATATAGCCAAAGCAGTATTCTGAACACATCAATAAAAGAAAAATAGAGCAGATCAACAAATGGAGCATATGAAAAAAAAGAAAAAGAACAGATTAAAAATCCTACTAAACACCAAAATGGAAATCTTGAAGCTCAAAAGAGATTAATAAAATTGAAAGTAAAAAGCAAATAAACATTGAACTAATAAAATATGAAAAACTGCTAAAATAGATAAACCATTATTAATTTAATTTTTAAAAATACAAATTAAAAAATTGACTAGTATCAAAAATGAATCACCACCAAATGGGGGGAAGGGCAGAGCCAAGGTTGTGGAGAGTACACAACATTTTGCTGAGCTCTTTCTAGCTTCCCTTAGATACTAAATCAAAATTTTGAACAGATTTTGGAGCCATAGAATGTACAAATATTTGGAGTATAACAAATTTCCAGCATTAAGGCAGGTCTCTCAATTGGTGGGAAGTGAGGCAGGGTGAGGAGTTGGGGGGGAGGAAGGGAAGTAATGCAGCCCTACCACAAGTGCTGTGTAGGGAGGCCCAGAGTGGAGAGGTTCCATGCTGAGAGTCTAGTAGGAAGCTTTTAGCCAAAATACAGCAGCATTGATTATTCTGTCCTGGTTCAAAAGGCCAGTGGATCAGCAGATTAGCTGTGATATTTCCAGTGCAATTACAGAAGGCACAGAAGCTTTGAATTCAAGTACATAACAGGTGAGATTTGGTCAGGTCCACCCAGTGCAAAGGGAAAGCCTTCGGTACCAGTGCTGCGTGAAACTCCTGTCACTCTGTAGATGAAGCTCGGGACAATCTTCCCTATGCCCTAGGACCAGACTTTGATATATAAAAATGAGCAAAAAAGCCAAATGTACTCTGATCATAGGTAGCCATTGTGGACACAGGAAAGAACAGAACCCAAACCCTAAGCACTAAAGTCAAAATGTCTCTAGTTCAAGCCTCAAAGGGGGATATACACTGGTCTCCAACTTAAAAGACTCTTGGAAGAATTCCAAAAGAAGCTTAAAAGAGAGAAGGGAAAAAAAAGGAAATGAAAACTTTGCCGGAGAGTTTGGAAATGGAAACACAGATATTGACTGAAGAAAACAACTCCTTAAAAATTCATTTGGTGAATATACTAAAGAAAACAGCTTCCTAAAAAACAGAATTGGTAAAATGGGGAAAAGGAAAAAACTCCTTGAAAAATAGAATTGCTGAAATGGGAATAAAGAACAATTCCTTTAAAAATAGAATTGTTGTACTGGGAGGGGAAATGCAATGAACATTGCATTTTTATTAATAATGTTATTAATAATAAAGCTATTATTAAAACTCCTTTTAAAGTACAATTGGCTAAATATAAAAGGAGATAAAATGAAGAAAATTACTAAAAATTAGAATTGGACAAATGGAAGTGAATGACTCAATGAGACAACAAGAATCAGTCAAACAACCACCCTCCCCCCCCCAAAAAAAAAAAAGAAAGAAAGAAAGAAAGAAAAAAATATATCCAGGAGAGACAGTCTTAAGAATAAGAGAAAAATAAGAATTATTGGACTACCAAAAATGAATTACCATCAACAAAGATGAAATTGAAGCAATTATTAAGAGCTATTTTCCCATTTACATGGCAATAAAATTGATCATCTAAATGAAATAGATGAATATTTACCCAAAAAAAAATCCTAAATTAACAGGAGAGGAAATAAGATAATCTTTTTCTTAGAAAAAGAAATTGAGTAAGCCATAAGTGAACTCCTTGAGAAAAAATCCCCAGTGATAAATTTACAAGTGAATTCTATTAAACATTCAAAGAACAAATCCAATACTATATAAACTGTTTAAAAAATTAGATTGCTACCAAATTTCTTCAATGACATAAATAGATTTTGATATCTAAACCAGGGAGATAAAACCAGAGAAAGAAATCTATAGACCAATTTCCAAAATGAATACTGGTGCAAAATGTTTTTAAATAAAATACTAGCAAGGAGATTATAGCAACATACTACAAAGCAGTTTGACAGAAATTAGCTGTAGAACAACATTTTACACCATACACCAAGATAATGTCAAAGTGATGTGTGATTTATATAGAAAAAATTTTGTCATAATTAAGTTTTGGGAAGTGAAAAGAAGAATTTATGACCAAGCAAAAGATAGCATTATGGGAATGGATAATTTTAATTATATGAAATTAGGTTTTGCAGAAACAATCATTGTAGCCAAAGTTAAAAGGAAAGCAGGAAACTGGGGAAGGGAGAAAGAGAAATTTTTATTAAAAGTAGAATAAAATAAAAATTCTATTATAAACAAATATAAAAGAAGGCAATTGTGCTTGACCAACTGTGCTCCCTTCCTTCTATCTTTGAATCTGTGCTCCCAGGAAAATAGGAAAAGCCTAGGCCTGGGGAAGGAACCTTGGTTTTGGATACATTTCTTTCCTGTTGATGTTGAGAGGCAACAGAGACACGTGGTATATAAACAGTCTGATAGCTTGGTTTGATTTTTAAGAAGAGCCTGACAGAGATGAGTGATACTGATATCCTAGACCAGGATTACAGCCATAGCCTTCAACTCTATCCATACTGGTTAGACTGTTATCATCAATAGAAACATGGGTTTTCTTGTGTATTAATAGAGAGAATTTTAGATCAGGATAAGAAAAACAGTCATGAAGGCACAAATCTCCCAGTGTTGTTGTAAGGATCAAATTAAATATTATTTGTAGTGCTTAATTCAGTTCCTGGAACATAGTAGACACTTAATAGATGTTTGTTTCCTTCCATAATGCAAGAAATATGAGTATAATAAATTCTCAGGATAGTAACAGCCATATTACCTAATACATAAAACACATACAAAAATTATAGGTGCTGGAGTCTCATTTAACAAATATATTGTTTCAACATTCCTTAGCAGAAAGATGCAAAATACATATATCAACATGAAGTATGCTTATTGTACACAACTCCAAATTTATAATAATAACTTGCATATATATTATGCTTTAACATTTTGTTATTTAGTCATTTTCATGACCCCATTTAGGGTTTTCTTTGCAAAGGTACTGAAGCGCTTTTCCATTTGTGTGGTGTTCTTCTTTAATATAATATAAATGATTCTCCTCTGGGAGCAGGTTTCTTGGGGAGGTAGCCCTAGTATCAGTTCAAATCAATAATTACCCCAAATGCAGCCAAGGATTAAAGTACAGTCTTTTATTGTCTCTTCCAAAAATCTTATCTCCTTCACTTGGAGCTTGGCTAGTTTTCTGGAGGCCTTTTCTCTCCTTGGTTCCAAGAGCTCTTGCCGCTAGTCCTTTGCCTCTGCTCCCTTCAGCCTTCAGCCAGCACAAAGGTGGAAGATGGAATGAATCTGTCTTGCCTCCAAGAGAGGGCTTCTGCTGAACTGACCCCAACTTGTTCACTGAAGCTCTATTTTGCTGGGTGTAAAAGGTTGACTCCTCCTCCAAGGGAGGGATTAAGGGAGGTGTGAATTCACAAAGTTACAAAGTTTACTTTGTGAGGCTCCCATACTTGTGAACTCCAATGAGTACTTAAATACTTCTTGCTTATATGAGCTTTCTAAAGGTGTGAAGCATTGTGTCAATTCCATTGAGTTAACACTAGAATTCTAACATCTTCCTTGAGTTATCAAGTTGTTTCAAGTTGAGTTAACACTAGGATTCTAACACATTTCTTTCTTCAGTTCAGATGAGGAAACTGAGGTTTCCTCATAGGGTTAAGTAACTTGCCCAGGATCTCACATCAAGTAAGTGTTTGAGTCCTAACTACAGGCCTGGTGCTCTACCTATTAATTTACCTAGTTGCTTTAAAGTTTACAAAGCACGTTTATCACAATGCCCTTACAAGATAGGTAGTGCAAATACTATCCCCATTTTAAGTGACCAGCTCAGAGTTGTACAGATAACTAAGTGGCATTGAAGATAGAACACTGGACCTGTAAGAAAGCCCTGAGTTCATATCCAGCCTTAGACTTAAGCTGTCTAAGTCCTAGACAAGTTATTTACCCTCTCTTTGCTTCAATTTCTTCATATGCAAAATAGGGGTAATAATAGCACATAACTCTCTGGATTGTTATCAGGATTAAATGAATATTTGTAAAATGCTTGGCAACCCCTAAAGAGCTATATAAATGCTTAAAACACTTTTCAAATATAAAATAATTTTTTTCATAATACCCCTCAGAAGTAGATATTATTAATATCCCCTTTTTATAGAAGGAAACTGAGGCAGAATATCACATAACATATTTGAAGTCAAATTTGAACTTGGGTCTTCCTAACTCTTAAGTCAAATACTGTGTTCATTGAATCACCTAGCTGCTTATTGGTATCATTGGGAAGAGCAGATGAGATAATGTATAATTTTACAAACCTTAAAATGCTATATAAATGTAAGCAGCTATAACTATTATTTGTTACTGTTATCTGATCCTGTCATCCTTTCAAGTTAGTATGTTATACCTCTTTTTTCCCACAGAGTTCTAGAAAGGATTCTTTATAACTTATCATTATTTTGTAGTAATTATGAAAGCTTGGGCTCAAATTTACCTCTTCCAGTTCTAAGATCAGTGATTTCTTTACTGCAACACAATAATGAAATTGAAATATGAATCTTCCAACTGTAGGAAGCAGTGGTCAGACATTGTGAAAGTATTCTTTTCTGAGATTATTCTCTGACTTCTAATCTTCTAGGATTTATCAGTGGACAAAATAATATGCAGTACAGTGGGAGATTAGAGAAAAAAACCTCAAGAAAATTAAGAAAGGGCTTTGAGTTAAAGAAACTGTTTTCTTTAAAAAAAAAAAAATACTAGTAAGAGTAGCTATAATAAAAAGAATATTTTATGGCTTTCCTCCCTTTATTCAATCTCTAATCTGCCCTTTTCCTTCATCCCTTCCTCAAAAGAAATCCTGTCTGTAATAACTGTGGGAGGAAAATCTCTAAATAAAATTATCTTTATTTGCTACTAGATATGGCTGTCCTTGTTCTGGAAGTAATCACCAAATCTGATCACCTCCCTGTGGGGAGAGCCCAGATTAGTGGATTGTCGAAGTTGTCTCCAACTTATCCAATCAGTGGATTTTTTACAATTGTCTCACCAACATCTAAGAAACTTGGAGAGATTCAGGTAATAGTATTTCTGTTATTTATATTTCTTTTCCACGGGGTGAATTCTTTTATTTTAAAAAAATAAAACTAATGGAAACTAATGACTATGTGATATTAAGAATCAAACTAAAAAGTGAAACAATAGGAGAAAATGTAAAGTACTTCATCGTAAAAACAACTGACCTGGAAAATAGAACTAGGAGAGACAATTTAAAACTTATTGGACTGCCTGAAAACTACAATCAAAAAAAAAAAAAAAAAAGTGGCAGCATTCTTTAAGAAATCATCGGAGAAAACTGCCCTGATATAATAGAACCAGAAGGCAAAATAGTCATTGAAAGAATCCATCAATCACCTGAAACAGATTCCCTAAGGAAAACTCCAAGAAATACTGCAAAACTCCAGAACTATAAGGTCATGGAAAAAAATACTACAAGCTGCTAGAAAAAAAAACAATTCAAGTGTCAAGGAGGCACAGTCAATTACCCAAGGTTTGGCAGTTTCTACAGTACGGAATTTGAGGGCCTGGAATACCATATTCTGGAATGAAAAACCATCTTGGATTATAATCAAAAATCAGTTACTTAGTGAGACTAAGCATCATCTTTCAGGAGTAGAGATGGATTTTCAATGAAGTAGGGAACTTTTTTTTTTTAATATTTTATTTTATAATAACTTTATATTGACAGAATTCATGCCAGGGTAATTTTTATACATTATCCCTTACACTCGCTTCTGTTCTGATTTTTCCCCTACCTCCACTCCCTCCCCTAGATGGCAAGCAGTCCTATATATGTTAGATATGTTGCAGTATATCCTAGATATAAGATTGCAGAACCGAGCAGTTCTCTAGTTGCACAGGGAGAATTGGATTCAGAAGGTAAAAACAACTCAGAAAGAAAAACAAAAATGCAAATAGTTCACATTCGTTTCCCAGTGTTCTTTCTTTGGGTGTAGCTGCTTCTGTCCATCATTTATCAATTGAAACTCAGTTAGGTCTCTTTGTCAAAGAAATCCACTTCCATCAGAATACATCCTCATACAATATCGTTGTCGAAGTGTAAAGTGATCTCCTGGTTCTGCTCATTTCACTTAGCATCAGTTCATGTAAGTCTCTCCAAGTCTCTCTGTATTCATCCTGCTGGTCATTTCTTACAGAACAATAATATTCCATAACATTCATATACCACAATTTACCCAGCCATTCTCCAGTTGATGGGCATCCATTCAATTTCCAGTTTCTAGCCACTACAAACAGGGCTGCCACAAACATTTTGGCACATACAGGTCCCTTTCCCTTCTTTAGTATCTCTTTGGGATATAAGCCCAGAAGTAACACTGCTGGATCAAAGGGTATGCACAATTTGATAACTTTTTGGGCATAATTCCAGATTGCTCTCCAGAATGGTTGGATTCATTCACAGTTCCACCAACAATGCATCAGTGTCCCAGTTTTCCCGCATCCCTCCAACATTCATCATTATTTTTTCCTGTCATCTTAGCCAATCTGACAGGTGTGTAGTGGTATCTCAGAGTTGTCTTAATTTGCATTTCTCTGATCAATAATAATTTGGAACACTCTTTCATATGAGTAGTAATAGTTTCAATTTCATCATCTGAAAATTGTCTGTTCATGTCCTTTGACCATTTATCAATTGGAGAATGGCTTGATTTCTTATAAATTTGAGTCTGTTCTCTATATATTTTGAAAATGAGGCCTTTATCAGAACCTTTAACTGTGAAGATGTTTTCCCAGTTTATTGCTTCCCTTCTAATCTTGTTTGCATTAGTTTTGTTTGTACAAAGGCTTTTTAATTTGATATAATCAAAATTTTCTATTTTGTGATCGGTAATAGTCTCTAGTTCATCTTTGGTCACAAATTTCTTTCTCCTCCACAACTCTGAGAGATAAACTATCCTATGTTCCTCTAATTTATTTATAATCTCGTTCTTTATGCCTAGATCATGGACCCATTTTGATCTTAACTTGGTATATGGTGTTAAGTGTGGGTCCATGCCTAATTTCTGCCATACTAATGGGAACTTTCAATTAAAGACTAGAACTGAATGGAAAATTTGATCTACAAATGCAAGATACAATAAAAATATAAAAAGGAAAATAAAGAAAGAGGAAAAATCCCTACATGGGATGATGATATTATGAAATACAGAAGGTGTGGGTATATGTCGACTTAGATATGATAATATATTTTTTTAAACAGTTAAAGGGTAGAAAAAGAATTGTATTGGGAAAAGAGGAAAAGGGAAGTAAAATGGGGTAAATTAAGTCATATGAAGAGGCACAAAAGACTTATTACAGTAAAAAGCAAAAAAGGTAGAAAGATGAGCATTGTCTGATGCTTAATCTTGTCAGTTTGGGCCCAAAGAGGGAATAACACACACTCAGTTGGGTATGGAAATTTATCTTATCTGTAGTGAAGTCAGAGAAAAAAGGAAAAAGATAAGTGAGGGGCTGGATAGAAGGGAGGATAAAAACAGTAGCACAAAGGAATAAGAGGAGGGAAAAGGGATGATAGAAGGGAGGTCAGGTTGAGGGAAGGATTAATCAGAAACAAAATTGGTGATAAGGAACTCAGTGGGAAAAGAAAAAAATAAGTATTATACAGGGGAGAAAATAGGATGGAAGGAAATACACAACTGGTAGTCTTAACTGTGAATGTGAATGGGATGAATTCTCCCATAAAACAGAAGCAGATAGCAGATGGGATTAAAAACTGGAATCCTACCTTATGTTGTTTGCAAGAAACACATTTGAAGCAGATACACACAGAATAAGGTAAAAGTCTGGAGCAGAATAATATTGTGCTTCAGCTAAAGCAAAAAAGCAGGGTTAGCAGTTCTGATTTCAGAGCAAAAGCAAAAATAAATCTAATTAATAAGGAAGGAAACTATGTATTCTTAAAAGGTACCACAGACAATGTAGTGGTATCAATACTAAACATATGCACCAAATGATACAGCATCCAGATTCTTAGAGAAAGAGTTAAGTCAATAACAGGAAGAAATAAATAGTAAAATTAGTAGGGGACCACAACCTTCCCCTCTCAGAATTAGGTAAGTCTAATCACAAAATAAGAAAGAAGTTAGGGAAGTTAATGGACTCTTAAAATGGGGATAGAAAGGAATACATGATAGTACATGAAAACTCACACAAAAATTGACCATGTATTAGGCATAAAAATTTCATAACCAAATGCAGAAAAGCAGAAATAGCAAATGCATCTTTTTCAGATCATGATGCAATAAAAATTATATGCAATAAAGGGCCAGGGAAAAATAGACTAAAAACTAATTGGAAATTAAATAATCTAATCCTAAAGAATAAGTAAGTCAAACAATAAGTCAGTAAAACAATCAGAGAATGACGATAATGAGACAACAAGCCAAAACTTATGGGATGCAGCCAAAGCACTCTTAGGAAAAATTTTTTTATCTCTAAATGCTTACATGAATAGAATAGAGAAAGAACAGATTAATGAATTGGGCAAGAAGCTAGAAAAAGAACAAATTAAAAAACCCCAATTAAATATCAAATTAGAAATTCTTAAAACCAGAGATTAATAAAATTGAAAGTAAGAAAACTATTGAACTTATAAATAAAAGTAAATTGATTTTATGAAAAAATAAAATAGGTAAATCTTTGGTTAATATGTTTAGAAAAAGAAAACCAAATTACCAGCATCAAAAATGAAAAGGGTAAATTAACCAACAATGAAGAAGGTAAAACAATAATTAGGAGCTGTTTTGTCCAACTATATGCCAACAAATCTGACAATCTAATTGAAATGGATGAATATTTACAAAAATGTAATTTGCCCAGATTAACAGAAGAGGAAATAAAATACCTAAATGACATCCTTTAAAAAAAAAAAAAATTGAACAAATCATCAATGAACACCCTAAGAAAAAATCTCCAAGGCTAGATGGATTCATAAGTAAATTCTACCAAACATTTAAAGAACAATAATTCCAATATTATATAAACTATTTGGAAAAATAAGTGAAGAAGGAGTCTTGCTAAATTCCTTATGTGCCACAAATATGGTGCTGATATCTACACTAGGAAGAGAAAAAATATATTGAACAGTGTAATGAATATTGATGCAAAAATTGTGAATAAAATATTAGCAAAGAGATTACAACTAACATCACTATGAAAAAACATGATGACCAAGTGGGATTTATACCAGGAAAGCAGGACTGGTCTAATATGAGGAAAACTATTGACATAATTGATTATATCAGTAACAAAGCTAATAGAAATAATATGAGTATCTCCATAGATGCAGAAGACGCTTTTGAAAAAATACAACACCCATTCCTATTAAAAACATGAGAGAATAGGGGAAAATGATAATTAGACTCTATCTAAAATCATCAGCATACATTATATGTAAGGGAGAGAAGCTAAAAGTATTCCCAGTCAGATCAGGAGTGAAACAAGGATGCTTATTATCTCCACTATTATTCAATATTGTACTAGAAATGTTGCCTTTATCAATAAAAAAAGAAAAAATTGAAGTAGAGTATACAGTGAAGAAATAAAATAATTACTCTTTGCAGATGATATGTTGATAATACTTAGAGAATCCTAGAAGATCAACTGAAAAACCACTTGAAATAATAATTAACATTAGCAAAATTGCAGGATATAAAATAAACCCAAATAAATCATCAGCACTTCTATGTTATGAGCAAAGCCCAACAGCAAGAGATAGAAAGATTCCACTTAAAATAACAGTAAATAAAATAAAATATTTGGGAATCTACCTATGAAGACAAAGTCAGGAACTATATGGACATAATTACAAGACACTTTACACACAAATAAAGTCAGATCTAAAAAACTGGAAAAATAGCCATTGCCCATGTGTAGGCCAAGCTAATTAATAAAATGACAATTCTACCTTAATTAGTTTTATTTATTCAGGGTCATACCCATCTGCCAAAAAATTACTTTATAGAGCTAGAAAAAAATGGTAAATTCATCTGGAAAAAGAAAAAAATCAAGAATATCAACGGAATTAATGGAAAAAAAATTAAAGGATAATGGCCTATCAGTACTACACCTAAAACTCTATTATGAAGCAGTAGTCATCAAAACCATCTGGACATGACTAATAAATAGTGTAGTGGATCTGTGGAATAGTTTAAGTACACAAGACACAATAATCTGTGACTATTGTAATCTATTTAATAAATCCAAAGATTCCAGCTTCTGGGATAAGAACACACTATTTGACAAAAATTGCTGGGAACATTAGAAAATAGTACATCAGAAACTAGTCATAGACCAAGATCTGACATTGCATATCAAGGTAGAATTGAAATAAATACATGATTTCGGCATAAAGGGTGATATTATAAGCAAATTAGAAGAGCAAGGGATAGTTTAGATGTGAGATTTTTGGAGAAAGGGATTTATGACCAACAAGAAATAGTGAACATTATGAAATATAAAATGAATAATTTTGATTACATTAAATTAAAAAAAAATTGCACAAACAAAACCAGTGCAGCCAAGAATAGAAGGGAAGCAGAAATCTGGGAAACAAATTTGTTTTAAATAATAGCTTTTTATTTTCAAAATACATGCAAACATAGTTTTCAACATTCACCATTACAAATTTTTCTCCCTCCCTTCCCCTAAACAGCAAGTAATCTAATATATGTTAAACATGTGCAATTTTCCTATACATATTTCCACATTTATGCTGCACAAGAACAATCGGATCAAAAAGAAAAAAAAATGAGAAAGAAAACAAAGCAAGCAGACAATAACAAAAAAGTGAAAATATGTTGTGATTCACACAGTCCCCTCTTTCAATGCAGATGTCTCTCACCTCATTGTTCAAAAGAACCACGTCCATCAGAGTTGATCATTGTATGATCTTGTTGTTGCCCGTGTACAGTGATCTCTTGGTTCTGCTGATTTCCCTTAGCATCAGTTTATGTAAGTCTCTCCAAGCCTCTTTGAAATCATCGTGCTGATCTTTTCTTATAGAACAATAATATTCTATAACATTAATATACCATAATTTATTCAGCTTTCCCCAACTGATGGACAGCCACTCAGTTTGGGAAATAATTTTTAAAGCCAGTGTTTCTGATAAAGACTTCATTTCTAAACTATATAGAAAATTGAGTCAACTTTATAAGAATACAAAACATTCTCCAGTTAATAAATGATCAAAAGATAATGGATAGGTAATTCTCAGATGAAGAAATGAAAGCCACCTATAGTCATATGAAAAAATGCTCTAAACCTCTATTGTTTAGAGAAATGCAAATTAAAACAACTCTGAGGTACCACCTCACCCTTATCAGATTGGCTAAAATGATAGGAAAAGTTGATAAATGTTGGAGGTGATGTGGGAAAACTGGGACACCAATGCATTGTTGGTAGAGTTTTGAAGTGATCTGGCCATTCTGGAGAGCACTTTCAAACTATATCCAAAGGACTATCAAAATGTACATACCTTTTCATCCAGCAATACCAGGACTGGGTCTATAGCCCAAAGAAATCATCAAAGAAGGAAAAGGACCCACATGTGCAAAAATTGTTGTAGCAATTTTTTTTTTCAGTGACAAGGAATTGGAAAATGAATGGATGAATGACTAAGTTATAGAATATGAAAATATGGAATATTATTGTTCTTTAAGAAATGGTAAACAAGCTGATTTCAGAAAATCCTGGAAAAATTTACACGAAATGATGCTGAGTATAGCAAGCAGCATCAGGAAAATGGCAACAACAAGATTGTGTGATGATCAAATATGATCGACTTGGGTACTTTTCAATAGTTCAGTGATCCTAAGTAATTCTAATATAATTTGGATGGAAAATACCATCTATATTCAGACAGAACTATGGAGAATGAATATTATTCTCTACCTTTTTTTTTTCCTATTTGTTTTTTTTTTCCTTCTCGTGGTTTTTCCTGATTTTTCTCTCCCAACATGATTCATATGGAAATATATCTAAAAAATAAATAAACATTTCCACATGCTTATTAGAAATCTTGAACTGATTGTCCCTCAGACATCTTAAATGAAAAAGACATGTTTAAAATTGAAATCATTTTATTTCCCCTCCTAATCTTTTTCCTCTTCCTGATTTTCTTGTTACTGTTGAGGTAACCATCCTCAGTCATTCATGTTCACAACCGAGGTATCATTCTTGACTCCTCACAGCCCCCATATTGAATCTGTTTCCAACTCTTAATTGAATCTATCTTAATATTATCTCTCATATAAGTCCCTTTTCTCTTTTGACACTCACTAACCTGCTGCAAATCTTCAAGCCCTCACACCTGGATGGACTATTGCAATAACCTACTGGTGCTCTGCTTCCCCAAATCTCTCCTCATTCCAATGTCTCCCCTGCTTAACTGTCAGATTCATCTAGTACAACTGACCAAATTGACACTTCTATTCAGTAGATTCCAATGACCCCATAAGAGTAAATATAAAATCCTCTGACATTCAAAGCAAGTAGTAACTTGGCACCTTCTGACCTTTTCAGTCTTCTTTCATCTTACTTTCCTGCATATATTATGCAATCTGATTGCTATTCTTCATACCAAACACTCCCATCTCCTTCCCCAGCATTTTCACTCTATCTCCCTTGCTTTCCTCTCATTGTATATCCTCTCCCTCTGTCCCTGGTTTCCCACATATCTGAGCTTAAAATTCCCACTTTGGTAAGTAGCCTTTGCTGATTTCCCCCCACCCCCCTCTCTTAATAATAGTTCCTTTCTTCTGTTAATTTTCTCCAGTTAATTCTATCTTTGTTTGCACTGAGTTTATTGCATGTTGTTTCCCCTTTCAACTGAATTTCTTGAGAGCAGGAACTGCTTTTTAACTTTTTATGTCCCCAGCCTTTAGCATAGTGCCTAACACATAGTAGGATCCTACTATGCGTAGTAGTAGTAGTAGTAGTAGTAGTAGATCATAGTAGACCCTTAATGAATGCGTATTGACTTACTGACTTATTAAATGCTTAATAAATCCTATTGATTAATTAATTACCTAGACTGATAAAATCATGGATAAGTTGTGTTAGGTTGTGGTGGTAGTGGTGATTATTTGTTTTTGTTTTTGTTTTCAGATATTGCTTGTATTAGAACCTTTGTCAGCAACTTTTGACAACTGCAGCTCTATTACCACTGACATGAGTGGAGATGCACTGTTACTAGATCAGGGATTCGGAGAAAATATTGAACCCAGCAAAGTTCAGCTTTCTGGAATGGCACGAACTCATACACTTCCACCAACCAGTACTGGTGGGAAAGAGTCGTTAACAAGTAGTAGAACCACAACTCCCAGGTAATTTCCATTTGTAATACATATCAAGTTATCTACAAATTGCCTTCTCTCCTAATACTCTCACAATTTCTGTTTTTTATTTACAATTTGGTATGGAGAACAAGAAAAGAGGAAAGCAGTAATATTTTAGCTATTGATATGAAAAAAGAAAGGAATTTTTCATTTTGTTTTTAATGATACCTGACTTCCTTTTTTCTGTTGATGACATAGTGCCACTGTTCTCCTTAGTCACCAGGTTCCTGTCTGACCATCATTTTAGATTTTTCTCTCTTTCTTATTCTCCTCCTAATGAGTCATTGGGACATATTGATTCTATCTCCACAACTTTTGCATTTTTGCCTCCTGCCTCTACTACATAATCACTACCATCCTAGGCCTTGGATTTAAGATTACTGTGAGAATATCCTAATTGGTCTCTAGTATTCTTTCTTCCATTCTATCCTATACATGTTGCCATTTGTCTTTTTAATTTAATTTGTTTCAATTAATAAAGATCTTTTTCCCCCTCTCCTTCCGACCCTATTGGGAAAAAAACAAAAAGAAAACATTCATATTTAAGCAATACAAATAATAATATTCCATTACATTTGTACCTTAGTTTGTTCAGCCATTCTCTAATAAATGTCTTTGCCATCATAGAAAGAGCTGCTACAGGTATTTTTGTACATTTGAATCCTCTTTTCATTGTTCTTTTTGAGGTATAGACCTAATAGTAGTATTGGTGAGTCTAGTATGGATATGTTTATAACTTCAGGGACAAAGTTCCAAATTGCTTTCTAGAATGTCTGGACAAATTAATAGCTTCACCAGGAGTTCAGTAATGTTCTTGTTGTCCTTCAACTTGTCGAACGATGTTTCATTTTCCTTTTTTGTCAATTTTACCAATCTGATGGGCATGAGGTAGAATCTCAGAATTGCCTTAATTTTCATTTTCTTATTATCAGAGTCATCTTAGAGAACAGCTTTGATCACTTCATTCCTTTTCACAATACTTCAGTGTCTCCGTATTGCCTACCAAATTAATCCTAAACTCTTTAGACTAACATTCAGTTTCCTCCATAATCTTATACTCACCCAGTTTGCCAAATGAGCTTTTTATTCCTAATCAGATACTCTGTATTCCAACAAAATTGAATTCCTCACCTTTCCCTGAACTTAAACCTTCCCTTCAGTCTTGAATATATTCTCTGCCTTTTTCTAGTGTTTTTTTTCTCATATGCAAGGGTCCAGCTCCAAGATTACCTTGTCCATGATCTTAACAGCTAATCATTATTTCCAAATGGAATTAATCTCCTTTCTTGGAGCTCTCATAGAAGTTTAGTGTTTCCTAACCTCCTTCCTTAACATCTCTTCCCTATCCCAGTGATCTTATGGCTATAGTTGGCATCACTCAGCAGCAAACTCTGTGCTCTGGGACACTGGCTAATGAATAAGTCATGGGTTTTCCCCTCAATACTTAATTTATCTTAATTTTCTCCCATGCCCAGATACATTCTAAGTGGTAGAGCTGGTAGCAATGGAGTGGATATTAGGAGGAGGCACTTTTAATATTGATGTAACAATTCAAAAAAGTGTATTTTCTCTTATTGAAGAGCTTTATAGAAACACTGAATAAAAACTTATCTTGGGTTTGTTATAGAGAAAAGCCTTTTTTTTAATACACATTGAATTAGGTGGCTACTGGAGTCCTATCCAGACCTGTGTTTCTCATCTCTTGTCCCCACGTCCTTCATAGGATATAAGAAAATGCTTTATAAGCTTTCAAGATTCCCTTGAAAACAAGAGTGATCTATTTTGTGGGGTTTTATGAGGAGATACTAGTACTAAGTGGGTTATTGTTTGGTACTAGCTGCTATTCTTTACTGCTAATAGACTGTGAACTACATGGGCCATTGACACTTTGTAATTGTTCCCCACAAATATATATTTGAATGGAAAGGTTGTATTCACATGACATACTCTTATTTGTGATTCATTTGGACTTTGCCTTGTCCACTGACAAGTTCTTTTTCTTTCCTTAATTTAAAACAGGGGAAAGGACCACTTGTACTTTCCACAGAACTCTGTAATGGATTCTTTCTTGGAACCACAGCCTCATTTTAATTCCAAGCAGCATATAGAGGATGAAACAGTAGAACAAGAACCTGTAAAGAAGCAGGTATCTTGTCCCACCATCCCAGTACATGATACTCATATTAGGAGGGTTGCAGAGAGTCAAAGTGACTCACAGGTTCATCCTTTGAATAAACCCCCCACAAAAGACCTTCTTTCAGGTAGGTAATTCGTTGTTTTCCCCCATTCCATTACTTTTAACTGGCTATGTGATGTTGGGAAAACTGCTTAACTGATTTGGGCCTCAATTTCTTCATCTGTAAAATCAGGAAAATAATCATAATAGCTACCTCATAGGACCTTTGTCATTCAAATGAAATAACATATATAAGGTACTTTGAAAGCTATAAAGCTATATCAAAATGAATGTGCTACATATAATCCTGAAAAACCCCAAGTCTTTTCTTAAATGAATCTTATTTTTAAATAAACATAAAAAATAATTTTAGAATATTTATCAAAATGAGCCTACCAAAATTTTGTGTAAACAGAAGGATTCTACCATTGTGGAAAAGTTTAAGAAACACTACTTTACGTAACTATCAGATACAAATATTAAAATTTTGATGCTACTCATTTTACTTAACACTAATACTGGAAGCAGACAAACTGTCAAGAAGCAGGAAGTGTCATACTCATAGAATGTAGTATGTTAAAAGGGACCTTAGAACACAGCACAAGAATGTAAAACAGAATGTTGGACACAAATGCAGTGTTAAGCGGCTGTAGAAGAAAGGATGAGGAGAGGAAGTAAGTGATGTAGGACTTCTAACAGGACTTTCCAAATATATTTGGAAATTGGGAGGTAAAAGTGGTCTAATAAAAAGAATATTTGGTTTGGAGTCAGAAAATCTAGATTTGATTTTGGGCACTACTTATTATTTCTAGTAATTGATTTAAACTACTTTCCCTCAGATTTCTGACTAAATAGAAATGATAATGTTTGTAAGTATATAGCAGTCTGGGTTTTTAGATCTAGGGAGATAAGAGATGGTTTTGTAAGCCTTCTGTACAAATGTAAGATACTGATTGAATAAGGGGAATCCAGGGTTAACCACCCTCTTTTATCGATTTTTTTTTGTACTGGAAAACAGGACAAGTAGCTTTCAGAATACTACATAAGAGGATTTTGTAGACCACTGCAATTGGGGAGTAGACGACTGGTGGAGGTGAAAGAAAGGAGAAATTTGTAGAGAAAATTAGTAGAGGCACTAACATGGACTATATATAACAGAATCTAGTTTTTAGCTGACAAAGGTGGTGAATTCAGATATGTTTGTGTTTCAGTTACAAGAAAACAATTAGGTGTGTACCAAGTAACAAATTGATCTTCCTACTAAAGGGAAAGGTAAAAAGGCTTTATATCTTTTCCTTAATTAGCCAGACTAGACGAAAGATCTAAGCAGAAAACAAACAAAAGGTAAATGAGAATTCAGATTTGGACTGTGAGTGTCAGAATATTGAAAGGCAACACAAAAGCAAGAAATGCCTCGGAAGGTACTTGAAGGTACATAACTTGAATAAGATTCTTCTCATGGCAGATTGAAAAGAAAACAACTTATCATGAATACAAAAGTCCATAGCCACTTATAAGAGCAAACTCTTCAACTTTTGGTCTCAGCAAGAAAAAAATAGTCATCATAATGGTAGGCAACCATGTTCTAGAACTGTATAATAATAGGTTTGTTTGCCCAAGCAAATAGTAAGATATCCTATTACTGGAAGTCTTTGGAAGCTCAGTGATCAATTCTCAGGGATTTTATTGAGGGATCACCTATTCACTCTCCCCTTCCCAACTTGGAATGTCACTAATCCAGTTAGAAATCAGATTGCCTAATTTTGTATTGTTTCTTTTTAATTAATTGATTTTATTTGATTATTTTTAGTGTTTAAAAGTTTGACTTCCTCTTCATTTGGAATTTATCCCTAAGTTGAGAAAAAGACCTGTTTCCTATTTATTGGGAAATTAACATGCATTGCTTAATAAATTGACATGCATGGAAGAGTATACCTTTGTTTCTTCAATCATTTCATCTCTCATCCACAGAGTGGATGTGCCTGATGAGGGCCTGAACTAAGGTGGAGATGAGTCAGTAGAGAAAAGAGGACAGATGAGAGAATATTGTGGAGGTAACCTAAAGGACTTGGCAATTGATGGAATATAGAAGTGAGTGAGAATGAACAATCAGGGTTAGCTATAAGATTCAGAACCTGAATGAATAGAAAGATGGCAACTCCTTTAAGAAAAATAGGAAAGTTGAGAAAGACAGTGAGTTTTTAGGGAAAGATACTATGTTCTATTTTGCATGTATTGCGTTTAAAATGTCTGTGTGATGTACTGATAATAAAGATGTTTACCAGACATTTGGAGATGGAATACTGGTGCACAGAAGCAAGATAAGGTTGGATATATAGGTTTGGGAATCAACTGCATAGATGTGATCATTGAAACCATAGTGAGCTGATGAGATAACTATGAAAAAGTATAGAGAAGGAAGAAAAGATAACCCAAAGTCCTGAGATACACTCTTATAATGCATGTAAGATGCTGCAGAGAACATAATTATCTCCCATAGAATTAATGTCAGACAGATAGTCAGAACCAGGTAAGAGTAACGCCACAAAAACTCAAGAACAAGAAGTAAAGAGGTAGACTACAGTACTATATTTTAGAAAGGGGTGATTGAATTCAGAATTTGAAGTATTGTTGTTAATCTTTGAGAGCAATTTCAGTCAAATCATATTGAAATATGAAATCCAAATTTCAAAGAAGTGGCCCTTCCCTTTGCCAATCCACGCTTTCCTGTATCACTTGATACAGAGACTATATCCTCAGTCACCTCTCCTCTATTTTTCAAATCTTTGTCTACTTTTTCTTGCCTTGCTGCCTTTAGACATGGCTAAGTTTCCTTCATTCTTAACTAGACCTGTCATTCTACATCTCACTCCCTTTTTTCAAACTTCTTGAAAAAATTGTCTGCATTCACTGTTGCCACGTCCTTTCCTCTCATTCTTCAATCCGTTAACAGTCTAATCTCTGACTTCATTCAATTGAAACTGCTTTCTCCAAAGTTTCCAATGATCATCTGATTACCAAATCTGATAGTTTTGCAGGACACCTTTGAAAGCTATTGATTCTGCTTATTATATACTAAAGACGAAATGCAGATTGTATTTCATAGTAATCTGTCATTTTATGGATAATCCTTTTTTTTTTAATCATTTTTGTGGAAATCCCATTTATTTGGTATCAAGTTTAGAATGAATTTTTTTTTAAGAAGTCAACGCTGATGACCTTTTCTCATCCTAATACTTGACCTATTTCCTACATTTGACCCTCTTACCCTCTTTTCTTTGAGTTTTCTTGGTACTGTTTTCCTTACTCTTATCTGCCCAACAGTTCCATTTTAATCTTTTTAGTGGCTCATTATTTATATAATATCTCCTAACTATGAGTATTCTCAAACTTCTGTTACCAGTTCCATAGATTTAATGTTATCTCTTTGTAGATAACTCCAAAGTTCAAGATTTCTCTATTTTCTAGCACCAGTCTCTTAGCATTTCCCATATTACTAATTTACCTGTTGGATCTTTCGTATATGTGCTGCCGAAGCAAGCACACCTGTTGGATCTTTCAAACCAGATGTTCCACAAAGATAGCTTAAATTCAACATGTATAAAACTGAGACTTATTCTTTTCCCCTAAACCTGTGTGTGTGTGTGTGTGTGTGTGTGTGTGTAAAATATACACATTGGGGCAGGTGATAGAGCACTAGGCCTGGAGATAGGCAAACCTTAGTTCAAGTCTGGCCTCAGACACTTCCTAGCTATGTCACCCTGGACAAGTCATTTCACACTGTTCGCCTCAGTTTTTCATCTATAAAATGAACTATAGAAGGAAATGGCAAAAATCAGAAAAATCCAAATGAGGTCATGAAGAGTTGGGTGTGTCTGAAGTGACTGAAAAATAGTAACAACAATGCACACATATATGTATTTATTACCTTTATATTTATGCTGTATGCATGTGCTTCTTGAAGTCTTCCTCATTAGATTGTAGCTAAATTCATTACCTTTGTGCTTACATGTACAGTGCCATAGTGTTTGACACATAGTGTGTACTCATTAATTGAATATTATTGACTGGGTTGTAAAGAAGAGTTTTTTATGATAGTGTAGCAGTGCAGGGGAAGTAGTTTGAATAATGCTTTCTTTACAAAATGAAGATTTTTTTTAAATATGAGAAAAAGTCTGGGGATGTTTGTAGGTAGCCAATTTGTTGTAGGGAGAATAGAAAGTGACAATGGATTTGCTTCCAGGAAAAACAGGAGAGCTTGTAATCAAGTAGCCAAGGAGAGAAATCATCCTTGTTGTCGTCCTTCCCCTCCCCTTCTCCCTCAAAAAAGAAGAATCATTTCTTCAGAAACTAAAGCAGAAGGATGAGCTAGGTGGCTTAGTGTCTAGAACACAAGCCCTGAAGTCAGGACCTGAGTTCAAATCTGGCCTCAGACACAACTCACTAGCTATGTGACTCTGGGCAAGTCATTTAACCCCAATTGCCTCTGCACACACACACAAAAGAAAAGAAAAGAAACTAAGGCAGAGGAGAGAACAGGGAGAGATATTGAGGAGCTTTGAGATGCAGAATTGAGATGAAGCAATAATTCGAGGTTAGTATTCTTTTCTCAAGAAGAGGCAATACTTCTGCTTAGAGGAAGTAGTTAAGAAGTCTTGGAACAGACTGTGACAGGGAAGCAAGGAAGAATAAAAGGACTGGTATCTTTGTAGCACTGTGTAGACCTAGACAGTACCCAATTGTGATTTCTTTCAATGGCACTCAGTAGCACATTGTTAGGAAAAGAGAAGGTGGATGGCAGGAGTAGTCCAGTATTGGAGTTTGAAAAGATGTGGCCAGAGCTAGGGATGAAACAAGGCAGATTTCCCTCCTATTCTTCATCATGAAGATTGTAGAGAAGTCCAGTTCTTCATATATACAGGCCAAAAAAAAAAAAAAAAAAAAGAAGAAGAGTAAGTAAACTCCAACAAGTCTAGCACTAAACAAACAAAAAACAACCAGAACCCATCAGAGGCTGGAAATGAGTTCCCTCAGGAAAGCCAGTGCAAGCCACAATAAAGGAACCTGTACAGTGAGAGTTATGAAAAAGTTACCACACAGAGGAAAATCTGATTAAACAAAAACTGTCAAACACGATAAAATAATACCATGGATTAAGAGAAAACAAAAGAGTTGTGCTCACCAATCAAAAAAGAATAATTCCACAGATAAGCTTAAGCACAACCAGGGTAAGAAAATGGTGACTTGGCCTTAAGGACTATGACACTGCCTTGAAGAAATAAAGCAAGAAGTAAAGTATAAAATTAGAAATCGACCTCTAGAGAAAAATATTGGACAGAGAATATGTAATATAGCAGAGGGTTCTTATGTATTTAAAAAATTATGCAAGTAACAAACTCCTTGGAAAACACTAATGGAACAATTTAATCTTTAATAGAGGAAAAAATAATAATCAAGATTCAGTTACTCCAGATGGCAGAAATTTTTAAAAATTGAAAAACTGGACTTGAAATCAAAGGCCCCAGACACTTACTAGATGTGTGATTCTAGGCAAGTCACTGTGCCTCCCTTGACCTTATTTCTCTCATCTATAAATTAGTAATAATGATAGCATCTGTTTTAAGAGTTTTGCAAACCTTAAAATCCTAAATATATGATAGCTATTATTATTTCATTTTGTTGTTGTCTAGTTGTTTTTCAGTCACGTCTGACTCTTCATTACTCCATTTGGGGTTTTCTTGGCAAAGATACTAGAATAGTTTGCCATTTCCTTCTCCAGCTCATTTTACAGATGAAGAAACTGAAACATACAAGGTTAAATAACTTGGCTACTAGTCAGACATCCAGTAAGTGTCTGAGGCTGTATTTGAACTGAAGAAGATGAGTCTTCCTGACCTTAGGCCAAGCACTCTATCCACTGCATCAGGTAAAACATGTCAAGAGTTCATTTAAAATCACTAGACTCCCTGAAAATCATGATCATATTTTAAGAAACAATTTTTAAAATCCCAAATAAATGTTAAAACTAGAGGATAAGTGGAATAGAATCTGCCAATCAGTCACCTTCCAAAAGAACCCCAACCTGAAAACACTCAAACATGTCACTACCAAATTCCAAAGTTACCATATTTTTTAAAATGATAAAATTTGCCAGGTTGGAAAAAAAATTTAAGTTTAAATGTGACAAACTAGTCAGAATCACCCAAAATTGCTTTTGTGGTTACAAAATAGAAAAAAAAATTGAAATAGTCAAAGGATACACTTTGTTTCTTTATCATTTTTTTTTTTAAATTTTCTTACTGAAAAGACTAGTAGGACTGAGTAGAAACTTTGAAATGTCAACAAAAAATCAAGAAAAGCCTAGAGTTATTACATTTGAACAAAAGGAAGGCTTTAAAAAACAGACATGCTTGCCTTCTAAAATAGAAGAGATAAATGTTCCTTCAGAATCTCACTGTCTTTAGAGAACACAAAGGATGTGGTTTTCATCTTCTTCTTTGATATTAAGAAAGAAAAGCAGGGAGTAAGAAGAAAGGAATGTACTAGTGAAGAAATGAAGGCAAAGAAAGAACTTAATGTTTCTTGTAATTGGAGTGGTAACATTATGGAAGAAAAACTCTTTTCTGTATTTTGAGCATAAGCCTGGCAGAACAATTAATTAAAATTAATGTAAGCATTTCTACTTAGAAAAAAAGTTCAACCTGACATTTGAAAGATTCTTATCTTCAACACAAGTTATTTTGGATTTAGAATTTTTAGGATCTCAAATAATATTTCACCTTCACCTTTGAACAAGAATCTAGAGTTTAGGTAACATTTCAGCTAATAGTTTACCTCATCAAACAAAACAATAATTGACTTTCAGCATACCTTCACATTTTTTTCCTAAAACTATTCGTTCAGTCTTTCTCTGACTATTCTTTTCTAAGTTTATTGTATGAACCAATATATTATTACTAAATTTGTTCCATTTCATTTCCATGCTACTACACTAGCAAAACATGAGAATTAGAGGAATAACTTAACATTTTTTAGTTTTGTGTTCTCTGCATTCACAGATTAATTCACAGAACATTCACAGATTCATCACCTGAAGGATCTATAAACAACAATGAGAAAATAATTATGTTTCTTATTGCTGGGACACAAAACAATAGTGATAAATAATATTGACATTGTGAAGATCCACTGATTGTTGATCAAAAGGGATTTTCAAAGCTGCCTGAAAATGCCATGACATTTTCACTGCCTTTAATGATTCCAAAATTAATTTGTTCAATTAATGCAAACATATAAAACAAATCCACGTATAGTGAAAATAATTGAGTATGTGACAGCCATATAAACTCTGGTTAACAAGAACAAGAAATTGAAACTTCAAGTAATTTAATCTCTGGGAAAAATAAACAAAAAAACAGTCTATAAAGGAAATGCAAAAGAAAAAAAGACCTGAAACCATATGGTTTTCCAGGTAAATGCTTTCTAATATTTAGTCCGTTAGGGTTACTTCAACCTTTAAAATAAATATTTAAAATCAGTAAATAATTGCTATGTATCTGACACCCCTGAAAAATTTTATTTAAGTATTATGTAAGTTATTTGCAAAAACAGAAACAGGCATCCTACCATACTCCTATGACATAAATACAGTCCTGATATATCACTAAACCAGAGAATGTTAGAACCTATTAGGAAAACTGTAGATCTATAGATCACGTGAATATTGCTATAAAAATATTGAATAAAATTTTAACAAAGAGGCTAAAACAATATAGTGAAAAGAGTATGCACTTTGTCCAGGCTAGCGTTATACTTAAAAATATACATAGTTGATTCAGTATTAGGAAAATAAACATAGTCCATGTTAATGAAATAAAATGATAAAAGTCATCAATTGATGCAATTTTTTGATAAAAGTATACTTGTATAAAATATTAAAATTAAGGACAAATTGTTTCATCCTTAATAAATTATGTATCTAAAAACGCATTATTTATAATAATGAAATGACAGAGGACTTTCTAGGTAAATCAATAATATGAATTATTATTACTATTATTTGATATGCTTCTAGAAATTTTACTAATAGTAGTAACTTAAGAAAAAGAAATTGATGGAATAAGCATAAGCAAAGAAGAGATGTAATAATTTACTTAGAAAGTCTTAGAGAATCAAGCAAATAATTGACATAACTTCAGCAAAATAACAAGACATAAATTAAGCCCACTTAAATTTCTGTATTATTAAACTCCAAAACACAATAAGAAAGAGACAAATTCCATTCAGATTAATTAAATAATGTATTATATCCTCTAGAGTCTGCCAGTCACGACATAATTACAACAGTGTAACTGAAAAACCTCAAAGACAGACTGAAATAATCACAGTCTTTAATTGATCATTATTAGACTATATCAATAAAACAAGAATGACATATAGCTTCAATGGACAGATTCAATTCCATATTAAACCACTAAAGGGTGAATTTATAGAACCAGAAGAAAAAAACAAAGTTTAAGACTTAAGGGAAATGACAAAACATGAAAAGACCTAGCAATACCAGATTTCAGACTATACTACAAATAATAGGTCATCAAAGCTATTTGGCACTGGTAAAATGATAAAGTTAATTAGTGAACAGACACATTAACATGATATTTGATAAGCACAATTACACTAACTACTAAACAATCATTTTTTTGACCAAAACAACTTGGAAAAATGGAAAATAGCCTAACAGATCTCAACATCTCAAATCATATAGCACAATAAGCTCTAAAGAGATATAGGACTCAGATATAAGAAGTCAAATAAATTAAGGCCATAGGATATAAGATGGCTTTCTTAACTGGATAGGGGAAACATTCCTGAGCAAGCAAGAGATAGGGATAATTATAGAAGATAAAATGGAAAGCTTTGATTAGATAAAAATGAGATTTTCTTTTAACAGATTAAATGAACACAGTTAAAATTAGAAAGGTACCAATTAACTGGGTGGGGAAATCTTTATTTCAAAATTCCTTGACCAAGGTTTATAAATTTCAGTTGGTTTTCTATAAAATATCTATATTGGACAATGGTATAGGAAATTGCTTAAATTATGTGAAAACATGCACCATTGCCCAATATAGATAAAGGGTTAAAGGATATAAATAGGCAATTTTCAAAAGATAAAATGCAGGTGAACAACTACTACATGAACCAATGATTAAGCCAATGATAAAAACCAATGATTTTTTTAAAAAAAAAAAAAAGGTACACATTAAAAGTGGCCTTAGGCACCAGTCCTGAAGTCAGGAGGACCTGAGTTCAAATGTGACCTCAGACATTTAACACTTCCTAGCTATGACCCTGGGTAAGTCACTTAAACCCAATTGTCTCAGCAAAAAAAAATGGCCTTAGGTTTCACTTCCCAGACATCATCTTGGCAAAAATAGCCCAAAAAAAGAGAAAGTTTTAGAAAACCTCCTAAAGTGTAGGCATGCAAGTACATGGTAGAATTATCATTATTAAGCAATTTGGAACTATACCTATAAAGTAACAAAATTATTCATGTCCTTTACACAGTGATATCTCTAGACTTATGCCTAAAAGAAATCAAAACAGTCCTTATTATTGTTACAGTGAATTGGAAACAAATGGTCACAATTGAAATTTGACAAATTCTTCAAATAAGATCTTGCTCATTGAATGATTACCTCATTTTAAGCCAAATATCCCAAAGAGGAGATGCAGCTCCTTTTTATCAGATTAAAATAAAGAACAAAAAAGGGGAAAGAATCCAGTTGGTTATAGGATTGGCAATATCATGGGAATGAGGACAACCTGATTAGTTGGAAATTGGTACTCAAGAGTTCACAACTATCCTCTCCTTCCATCCTGTGACTAAAATAGTTAATAGTTTGAGGTTACCTGCAAGGTTAAAAATAAGAGACCAGACTGTTTTAGGTAGCAAACCAGACATCCTTGAAGAATAGGTTGGTGGTATAAAGATGCTACTAGACCAGACTCTCTGATGTCCACTTGGATTTCCCAAGATTTCCTTGAGGTAAAACAATGATTAGCAGAAGAAATGGATTTCCAAACTTAACTCATTATAGGCCTGCTGAATTTCTGAACTAAATTCAGAGACAAAGAAGTATGACTTAGTTATAGAATAAAATCCATTACAGAATTAAATCAAACATAAAATTTAAAATCAGTTTTTGCATTTATCAAAAGGGAATGGAAAAGAAGTACATTTGAGGAAATGAATAAATAATAGAACATCATGAATATAATCTTGTTGTAAAATAGAAAAATATGAAAGGGATAGAAAAATATGGAAAGACTTTTATTAATTGATTCAGAGTAAAGTACAACCAAGAAAAAATGTACTTGTTGATTACAATTATAAAGAAAAACAACTTGGAAAGACTTAAGAATTCAGATCAGTGTTAAGAATAACTGCATCTCCAAAAGATTGATGATTACCATATTTCTCATTTCTTGAACAGAGGCAACTGGGTGGTACAGTGGCTAGAGTACTTGGCCTGGAGTTAGAAAGACGAGTTCAAATCCAGCCACAGATATGTATTAGCTATATGACCCTGGATAAGTCACTTAGCCTCTGCTTCAGTTTCCTCAACTGTAAAATGGGTATTATAATAATAATAGGACCTACTTCCCAAGGTTGTTGTAAAGATTAAAAGAGATAATACAATGCCCAGTACAAAATAGGTGCTTAATAAATGTTTATTCATCTGCCTTAATTGAAAAGTTATGGGCTAGAGGTGTAGCTAATTGGTATTTGTTTTGCTTATCTGTTTGTTACAAAAGAAGCTATTTGAAGTGTGGACAGTTACTGGCAGAAAGAATAATAATGATAATACCAATTTTTAAAAAAGGTTAGAAAGAGACACAGGCAAGTAGGGCAGTTTGGGGATTACTAGGTCAAATACATCTTTTTTAAAGTTTTGTATAACTTTTTTAAAGAGTTATGTATAATAGAGACTCATGGTTTCATATACAGTCCTTTTTGTCTTATTTGTATATGGAAATGATTGGGTCTATTGATATAAGTTCATAATTTAAAAATAGAAGTACATGGTAGAATTATCATTATTAAGCAATTTGGAACTATACCTATAAAGTAACAAAATTATTCATGTCCTTTACACAGTGATATCTTTATAGGGGTGGTGGTGAGATGAAGGGACAAGGCATTCAAAGGCAGAAGAAAATGTAAACTTGACTGATTAACTGTAGTATCAAGATTTCAAATTCTCTAAGTCTGTGACTTACAGTTTCATAATTTTAACGCTGTAAGGCATTTTAACTATAGAGATCTCATCATTTAATTCCTTCAATTTATAGAGGAGGAAAGTGAAGCTCAGAAATTATTGCTTAGTAATTTACCCAAGATAAGACAGCAATTGGCAGAAACATGATTTAAACTCTGATCTCTATTATATTAATAATACCTCCTTTTATAGAGCTTTAAGTTTTACAAAGTGTATTCTTCACAACAACCCTCTGAGGCAGAAAATATGCAAGTGTTATTATCTCCATTTTACAGATGAGGATACAGAGGCTGTGAGAAATTAAGTGATTTGCTCGTGATTATACAGCTAATAAGTATTTGAGGTATGATTTGCACCCATTACCTATGTGCTCTATATCCATATCACTATACCCATGCTTGCCTTTATTATATATACACTGTAGTTGCTGTTATTTAATTTCTGGGTTCTGACTCTTCTATTTTTCTCTCCCTTTAGCTCTTTTGGAGCAAGGCAATAAACTCCGCAATGCCATGGTGGTTTCATCAATGCAGTCTTGTCCAGATGTTGTTAATATGTTAACAGAAGTTCCTCCTCCGAGAAAGCAGTCTGTCAAATCATTAGCTCAGTAAGTTTTAAGTGGTAGTATCCTCAGCTTATCAACTCTCAAAAGTTGTCATCATACTAATGTATTTTTAAAAATTATTTTTTAAAATCTTAGTGTCAAACTATCCTCTGGGATAGGCCCTGAAAACCCAGTGATTGCTGAGACTGTGCCCACCATTGAAGACTCCCTCTTTCCTCCTCAAAGTGCCTTTCGTGAACATGACTCTCAAGTTGATGCCAAGGCAATACAGCTACTTCTGGGCAGGTAAAAAAACAAAAACAAAAAACAAACATAGTTTTGTAACATAAAGCATTTTTTTTTCCAGCTAGCCTAAATCCCTTTATTTTTTTTTAAGGGGGCAGAGTTCAATTATCTAGAAAATTAATTCCATATTTATACAATTTATGGCATACTGTATGTACTTTTCTAGCTCCTCATGCATCAGCTTATATTCAAGAAGTACAGAAACAGTATGACTAAAAACATGGTTGGTTGTGTGCTATTGATTTGAGGGTAATTAAAAAGAGTGTATATACCTTTGTACGTGTTAGTGAGGAAAAAACAACAAAAATTTAAAACATGCTATCTGCCTGCTGAATTTCAACCCCTCTTTTAAGACCAAATCAACGTCTAGTTGGTAAGTGTTTTTTTTTTTGTTTTTTTTTTTTTTTCTTTTCTTGGACCTCACATACCACTTTACTTGAATTTTTATCTCTTTTTGGGGTACTTATTGTGTATCACTTTGTTATAATTATTTGTAGGTGTGTTGTATTCTTCTACCAAGCTGTAAGTTTCACAAAGGCAAAAACTCTTATCTAACTTTGTATGTCTTGCATAGAGTTCTTCGTACATAATAAATGGTCATCTTTGGGGAAAATAAAATGGGAACAGAAAGAAATATACTTTTTTCTCGGCAATATAGAGAACCTGCACAAAAATTGACCTCATGTTAGGGCATAATAGCCTCAAAATCAAAAGCAGAAAGGCAGAAATAGTAAATGCATCCTTTTCAGATCATGATGCAATAAAAATGACTTGTAATAAAGGGTTGGGGGAAAATAGACCAAAAATTAGAAACTAAATAATCTCATCCTAAAGAAAGAATGAGTAAAACATAGTGTGGGTGGTCACTTAGTATTTAATTGAATTAATCTAAATCCAAGCAGATTATTTCTTAATTCTACATTTCTTCAGCACTTTTTTATATTATCCTGAATTTATATTGTTTTCCATACTTTTTTTATGGCATGGTTTTATTTTCCTTTCTAGATTATAAACTTTTTGTGTGTAAGTATTGTCTTTGGCATTTATTATACTTTCCATGATTTGCTTCCTTCCAAACTCCCTTAGAGAATAGATCTGTTACAAGAAAGGATTCCTAGCCTTGAATTTGTAACTTTGTTTTGTTAATATTTTTGTAACTGCATTTTGGTATAATTGGTTTGCTTTGTTATGCTGTGTATTTTATTTTAGGCATTTAAAAACATTCTGAAAAGGGCATTCATAACCTCCCAAAATTTAAGAGTCTCAGTATGATAAGGATATTCCACAGGAATACATAACATCTGAATAACAGGAAGAGACATTTTCCAAATGCTGTTGAGGAAATATCAGTAACTTATCTTTGGGAGGAATTATGAAGTAGCAGGGCACTGTGCTAAGAAATAAATACCAAGTTCTGATAAGATACCCCTACATTTGTGAAGTCTGATAAAGTGACCAGGATTTAAGTGAGGGAGGCTGATACTCCAGAGCCATCTAAGTCCAGTAGCAAGATACAGATCAAGATGGCTAGAGATGGCCCTGGATGAAATGGGAGACCTTGGACTGTTTAAGCTAAAATCTTCAACAGGTCTCAGTTTGACTGAGGCCAAACCCATTTAGTGATTAAGGCTAGAGAGTAATTGAGGCAAAGAATGGCCTCTATCACCCAGTCAAAAATAATTGGGGAGGGGAAGACTCTCAAGGTTTCTTGTAAACAACACAGTGTAGGATTACAGATTTTAATCCCATCCACTATCTGCTTCTGTTTTATGGGAGAGTTCAAACCATTCACATTCACAGTTAAGATTACCAGTTGTATATTTTCTTCCATTCTATTTTCTCTCCTGTATATACTTGTTTTCTCTTTTTACCTGTCCCTTCTCACCAATTTTGTTTTTGACCAATTCTTCCCTCAATCTGCCCTCCCTTCTATCACCCCTTTTCCCTCCTCTTATTCCTTTTTCCTACTATTTTTTCCTTGTGGAATAAATTCCAAAACTCAAGAAAAAAGTATTGAAGGCTATCAGAAAAAGGAGGTGATTGATGGATTCTTTCAATGATTGCTTCCTTTGGAGGAGTATATCGGGACAGTTTTCCTTGATGATCTCTTAATGCTGTCCAGGCTCTTTTTTTGGTCATGACCTTCAGATAATCCAATAATTTTTAAATTGTCTCTCTTGGATCTATTTTCCAAGTCTGCTGTTTTTCTTTCATTTTTTAATTCTTTTTAGTTTGACTGATTCTTGATGTCTCATACACTCCTTAGCTACCATTTGCCCAATTCTAGTTTTTAAATGTATGATGCTTTCAATTAGTTTCCATTTGATTAATTTTACTTTTAAATTAATTTTCTTCACTAGATTTTTTTTTTGCATTAGGCCAATTGTATTTTTTAAGCAATTGGTTTCTTTGTGAATTTTATCATTATTATTTTTTTTTTCATTTGACCAATTGTAATTTTCAAGGAATTGTTTTCCTTTTCCAAGCTCTGACTGTCTCTTGCATATCTCTCATTTTTTTTCCCTATTTTAATTCTGTCTCTCTTATTTGATTGTTAAAGACCTTTCTGAGCTCTTCCAAGAAAGCTCTTTGGGCTCAAGACAAGCAAACAAACAACAACAAAAAAGGTGAAAATACTATGCTGTGATCTACATTCCATCTCCATTGGTCTCTCTCTGGATGTAGATGGCATTTTCTATCCCAAATCTATTGAATGCTTACTTTACTCGTCATCAGTTCATTACTTCTAGATTTAAAGTTCAGTGGCAAAACAAAAATTAAGGTGACTGAATGCAGTGGATGACCCTGGAATCTTCAGTAGCTAACCAAGCTTTAAACACTCTACAGAGCCTGCTTCATCTGTCTTCATGGCCTTTGGAACAAATTATTCCCATCTGCCTATTCCATATGCTTGGGGTAAACACCCCCTAGTTCACTGATAGATTTAAGATCCCTTAGTTACTGTCAACATGGTTTAGCTCCTCTGCCAATATGCTTTACCAGAATGTGGCTCACAGCACATGTTACCACTTTTTGGAGGCTCAAGTGGAAGAGATTTGGAATTCAACATACAGAAGCAAATAAGCATAGTACCTAGTATATAATAAATCCAAAGATATCAGCTACTAGAAAAACAATTCACTAATTGACAAAAACTGCTGGGAAAACTGTATAAAGTGTGGCAGAAACCAGTTATAAATCAGCATTTGACACTGTATATAACACTGTATGAAGGCAAGCTCCAGAGAAGTATATTACTTAAGACATAAAGGGTGACATTGTAATCAGAGAAGCTGGAAGAAAATATGTCAGATTTATAAATAGGGAAAGAGTTCATGATCAAACAAAATAAAAATATGCTTAGTCTAAACTGGACATTGCACCTTAACAAAAATTTATAATGTATTGGCACATAAAAATTTATAAAATAAAACATAAAAAGCAAAACAGTAAATATAGCATTTATAAACCAAAGTACAACAAAAAAATTACTTTCAATAAGGAATTGCTGAAGAAAAATTACAAAGATTACACCATGAATTGGCCACCTATGTGCAAAGTTGTGACTGTAGTTACCTGTACCTGTTGTTTTGTCACTTGTCTATTGCCACAGGACTTTGAGATAAGTAAAAATGGTAAAATAGTATAGGATGATGTCTTTTGACTCACATGTAAATTGGATTTAGGTGAAGCAGAGTTGCTAGCAGAGTAAAATATAATACTAGGGGACCTTGGTTTATCTCACTGAAACCAAAATCTCTAATATCTAACTTTTCTAAAATTCTCCTCATGTCCTTCACTTCTGTTTTGTTTACTTTTAGTTAGATTTATTTTGGTTTCAGTAAGGTAAACCAAGGTCCCCTACTATTATATTCTACTGTTTTTCCCTGTTAATTCATTTAACTTTTCAACTGTTTAGAGGCTGTGACATTTGGTTCCTCTATGTTTAATATATCAATTCAACATCTCTTTTCCATCTTTTTGCTTTCCACTTCTTTCTATAAGAGAATGAGCTCAGCACTAGTATTCTAAATTTGATGTTATCGCCTGCTCCCTTTCTCTTTTGTTACCTCACCTAAAGCCCCAAACAGAGCCTTTATCCTTTGTTGCTTTTTTTTTTTTAATTAAAGGCCTCTTTGACATTTCCTTACTTACAATTTGTATTTCTTAATCTACCATCTCTCTTATTTCCCTCCCCTCTTTCTCCAACCCTTTTTACTTTCTTGTTGAATTTTCCTTGTTTCCTTTTTGAATAAAATGTAATTCGGTGCCAACTCTCTGTGTGTGCACATGCGCACATATTCTTCCCTCTTTTGACTAGTTTAGATGAGAGTGGGGTTCATGTTATTCCCCCTTTTTTCATTGTCTTCTCCTTGCATAATCCAGTAATATATGAAGTATTTTCCCCAACCTTCTTTTCCCATTTTCTTCCAACGTTTTCCTTTTCCACTCTTTTAAGATCCTCAGAACATAAGAAAACTATTTCTAGGCCCTCTAGAATCTCTAACTATAGGGTTCTCAAGGGACATATGTATTATCTTCCTGTATTAGTTGTTCTTTTGTCCCTTATGATTGCTTATGAAAGTCTGTGTTACTTTTGTGTGTTTCTCTTGACTTCTGTATTGGCATTTCAAATCATCCAGCCATCTCTGGATTTTTCATCAGTAATGCTTGGAAGGTCCTATATTTCATTAAAGATCCATTTTTTTTCCTTTGTTGAATTATACTCATATTTTCTGGGTAAGTCATTCTTGATTGTCAGAGGAAGTTAAATGGTACAGTGGATAAAAGGCTAGGTTTGAAGCCTGAAAATCTTGAGTTCTAGTTCGGCTTCATGCACATTCTAGATATGTGATACTGGAAAAAGTTACTTAATCTCCTTAAGCTTCAATTTCCTCAGCTGTAAAATAGGAATAATACTAGTAACAACTGCCTCCCAGTTAGAGGATCAAATGAGATAATATTTTATAATATACTCAGCACAGTGCTGGCACATAGTATGTGATTTCTTTCTTCCCTCATTTCCTTTTTTCTTCCTTCCTTCCAGCCTGCCTACCTTTCTGCCCTGTAACTTTCTTTCTTCCTTTTTGGTGATAGTTATGAAATTATGTTTGATCCTAACTGTGACTCTTGGTTTGAATTCTTTCTTTCTGGCTTCTGGCACTATTTTTTCTTTGATCTGAAACCCCTGGATTCTTTTTAAAGTTGTTCTTTTGTGTAAGCATGAAAAGGAATTGAATTGAATCGTTCAACACCACCTGGGACACATCTATTTTCTTCTTTTATCATATGCCAATTTTCTGTACATGTTGTATTGTTTTGATTTGCATTCCTCTTTTCATTAGAGATTTGGTTTGATTGATTTGCATTTTTTATATGAACATGAATAGTTTGTAACTCTTTTGAGAATTGTTTATTCTAACTTTTGACTAACTATTGGGAAGTGGTTTCTATAAATTGCTTATATATCTTGGATATTAGTCCTCTATCAGATATGAATACAAAGATGCTTTCCCAGTGAATTATTTCTTTTATAATCATACTTGAGCCCTAAGAATTTTGACATTATTGGCAAGAGGAAAGGTTAGTCTGAAAACTTGGTTCTAACTCTAGAGTTGCTATGTGACCTTGAATAAGTCACCCATAATTTGTAATCATTATTCCTATCATGCTTTCTTCACTGAGTTGTAGAGAAGATTATGTTAAATAATGAGTTCTATAGTTCTTGGTAAATATAAAATACCATGGTTGTGAGCATTTGTTTATTTCTAGTGGGAAAAAAACTTTTTTTCCCACTAGAAATTTTTATTTACTACTAGAAAAATTATTTAACTAATAGAAATAGATCTCAAGTAAATCTTCTTTTAAAGCATTTCTGTTTTATTTTTTTTCCCACAGTGCTGACAAGTCTTCCAGGCATTACTGGGATGGTTTAGGGTCCCCTCCTGAATCCCTTTCACCTGGGAGTGATGCATACTGTAGCAGTGAGCTGAGTGATCCTCAATATGATCTAAGTCTGCTGGAGAACTTGTTTTACATGACATCAGTAAGTTGATTGTCCTGGAGAAAATTCTTCCAAGCGATACCTCTATCTTGGATAGAGCACTAATAACCTCTGAGAGATACCTGAGTTCAAGTTCCAACTCCATTTGTAAATTGAGGATAATGCTTTTGTTATTTATTTCAGAAGCTAATTGTAAAGACAGCACTATCAGAGTATGAGTGTGAGTATTATTATCATATCCATAGATTCTTACTATCTTGGTTGCATGTAGTATTTGCTATGTGGTTTGGTGGCTAGAAGGTTAGATATTTCATAATAGAATAATAGATTCATAATAGAATTTCACAATAATGTGAAATTATGAAATCATCTACTGTTAAGAGACAGAAGGCACATTATAGATTATCTATCCCCCTCATTTTATAAATGAGGAAACGGACCTAGAAAGGAGAAATAACTTGCTCAAGCATCTTGCTCAGGAAGCTTAGTGCAGAGTTAGGATTTTCTTCTGACTTCTGGTTCACTTCTTCCATTTCATCCGTTTTTTCCAAAAAATACATTGTCATAGAATCTCTTTGTTGAAGATAATTTAATGCATAAGTAAATGTAGAAACTTAAATGAAAATCATTTTGCAACAGAGCAGATAACAAGATGATCTTTGGTAATTACTACCACCATTTCTAGAGTTCTTTGGTCCATAAGTAGTATATTTATTTAGTTCTCTAGTGTATACCTATGCTTTCTTTTAAAAAGAAAGAAAGAAAGAAGAAGGAAAAAAAAAAGAGTTCTGTTAAGCTCTGGGATTACTGACATATTGGAAGATTTGTTTGAACATATCTTTTGTACGTTGGAGGCCCTTTTATCCTGTTTATATCTAAATAGAATCTGCTAAACAGAATCTAAACAGATCTACAATCTTCAACAAGTGATCATCCCATGGTCGGACTTCGGTAGTAATAAAGAACTCACTCTGTGATACACATTCCATTATTGAACAGCTACTCCTTTTAGGATTTCTTGATGATATCCGACTCCTTGTAATTTTTACCCAGTAAGCATATTCCTGCCATTTGAGACTAAATGGATAAAAGGTAATCCTTCTTCCACAAGGCAACCCTTCAGATACTGGAAAACAGGCTTTGCATTCTCCAGGCTGAATAACTTCAGTTCTATCATCTGTGCATTCTATGATATAGCTTTAAGACTCAGTGTGTGTCAGGGCATCTCAGTACCACAGTGGATAGAAATCTAGTGGATAGATAGTGGGTATCCAGAGTACACCAATCTGGATAAGTGCTAGCTTATCAAAATCCCTCTTAAAACATCCTAGAATTCCTCTTTTAACATCAACTCTTGATTTCATGTAATTCTTTGCTGAGATAATTGTGTGCTTAGGCAGAAGCTCCATCCTCATCTGTGGCATTGGTATAGAGGATATTCAGAGACCAAGTATGGTTTGTACTAGCTTGATTCTGAGGTGCCTTCCACTGTTACATTCTGTGATAAATATGTGCAGCTTCAGGTTCACCCTGGATCCAGAATTAAATATTTGAACCTTTGGTCTAAATTTGAGTCTTTGTTCTCTTATTCTGAGATCATGGTAGCATAAAATGTTAGTGCTAAAAGGAACAATAGGAATTATTTAATTCATCCTTAACTACTTCTGATTTGTTATGCAGGTGATCCTTAAGTAGAAGTTGACAAAAATAACCCTATAAATTGCATTACTTAACCAGAAAACCTGAAAAAGAAGAAAAGACTTTCTTTTCTGGGTTGGTAAAGGGAGAAATGGCATGTGCCAGACTGCAGACAAGAGAATATAGTTGTATTCAGGGGAATAAAAGAGACCAGTCTGACTGAGAGAAGTGCAGTAAGGCGAGTTGAAACTGGATTGTGCAGCCTGATGGAATGGAAAGATCCCTGGACTTGGAGTCAAGACTCCGTCTGATCAGTCCTATGATTAGGGACAATAAATTCCCTCTCTCTTAGCTTCAGTGTCCTCATCTGTAAAAATGGGGAAATTAATTCTTAAATTACCCTACAAGTTTTAGGACAAGTATTTTGGAAATATTAATGTTTTAAAAGAACATGGATGTTTTTAAGTAAAGAGCAATGTGATAGAAAATTTAATCTACTAACTTCTTCCTCTGATTCCTCATCATGACATAGCAGAATCTTGATAACTAATATAGTAGGATAAGCTTTGGGAGGTTCTCCTTATCTATGGCCTGGTAAAGGAAAGTGAGCTGATTTCATCAGAGTGTGGATTTTTTAGCCTTAGCAAATCATCAGACTCCTTTTATATGTGTGTGTATGTAAGTAGATATATGTGTGGTGGTTTTTCCTTGTTAGTAGGATGAATACCCACACTGATAAAATCAGCAATTTTTGAATATTAAAAATATTTTTATTATATGACAGATGGTATTATAGAATCATAAGCAGAAGGGACCTTAAGGTCACGTAGCCTCTCAAAGGTGAGGTAATTGAGGTACAGCATAAAGGTAATGATTTACCTAAGGTCAGACCTAAGTCTCTTAATAGCCCAGTCCAGTGCTCTTTTTACCATGTTAGGGTATTGATTATGAAGACTAGAAGCTAGCTGTATTGTTAAGTTAGGCATAAAATAATGAGGGCATGAATGCGAGTGATAGTAGTGAGAATGAAAGGGAAAAGTTATTATTGCATGGTACAGTGCTTTGAACATAGTAATGAGGAAGGGAAAAAGATAGTATTTGGTAACTAGATAGATATAGAAAGTGAATGTTAATGCATATTCATTTGTTGAATTTGTTGAATACTTGTTATGTGCAGAATTCATTTCTAAACACTGAGGGAGATAGAAAACTTATATAAAGCAAAAATTGCTCCCGGCATAGAATTTGCAGTTTAATATAGGTGTTCTTAACCTTGAGTTCACTGAACTTTGAATTGATTTCAGAGGGTACCTGAACTTGAACAGGAAAAAAATTACATCTTTGTTTCAATATAATTGGTTCCCTTTGTAATACTACATAATTTTTATTTTATGCATTTAAAAAATTTTTCTGAAAATACTTCACTACCACTCAGAGGGGTCTATGACACAAAAAAGTTTTAAGCCCTGTTATAGTAGGAAGATAAAACAAACAAAAGTGACATATATAATAAATGCATCAGAAAGATGCAAAATAATGCCATGTGAGATCTGAGGGGAAAGGTCCATAATGACTGAGGAGATAAAGCAGTGCTTTTCTATAGGAGATGGCTTTTCCTTTAGATTTCAGAGGATGAGGAGAAAAAGATTACAACAATTAGGGAACAGCTTGACTAAGATAAGGAATATATAAGGCATGTCAAAAAGTAGGTGGCAGCAGTACATTTTATAGATGAGGAAGCTTCCTCAGATGTGGAATAACTTTCTGATACCCACACAACTGGTCATTGTTGGAGTAGATATTTATACTCAGCTTTCCTGATTCCAGATCCAGGATTCCTTGTACTGTACCACTCTTACTCTGAGATAGATAAAACATTGCCTGTATACTTGATCAACTCATTCTACTTCAGCAGCATATTTGAGAATTCTGTACTGAAAGCACCCATTATTTCTTTCATCCAGGTATTTTGAGGACACGTATGACAGTGAATAAGTGTGCCCCAGTGAGAATCAATTTTTAATCAAGGTGTCTATTTTGGAAACTGACTCTTATGAACTAAATGTGTAGGTACTAAAATATAACCTGAAGGCTGATTATAAATAGCAAGTGATAATGTACAGCAGAAATCCCTTAGGTTATTTAGATATCTTTTTTGCTTTAGTAAAATAGTCACCCAGTGAAAAGCTTAGCAGTTTCTGGGCAATTGATTACTGGCCCCAAATTAACTTCTCCTTTCTTTTTTTTGTTTTCTTCTCTAATATTCATTTGAAGAAAGCTGATTCCAGTGTGAGTGATGTTCACAATGAAGATGAGAAAATAGTTCAATCAAGAAGTATTGCCCAGAATCCCAAGGCAGTGAATTTGGGTCATCATAGTCCAAAGAAGACAGCAATGGGAAAGAAAGCTAAGTGAGCCTCTCCATGAATGTTTATTTAATAACCGAGTTGAGATCTACATAGCATTAGCTAGCCATGTGAATTTGGGAATATCACTTGCCCTCTTTTTCTTCCTCAGTTTCTTCATGTATAAAATGATAATAATAGCACCTACTATATAGAATTGTTGTTAGGACCAAATGAGAAGATATGTGAAATGCTTTGCAAACCTGAAAGTGCAACATGAATGCTAGTAACAGTACTAATAGCAGCAAGAGGACTAAATTAGATGAACCTTAAGATCCTCTTCAGATGTTATTTTCTGTGCTTCAAAGACAGTTCAGTGAAATAGTTCAGCATTTTTGAATCTGGAGACTTCAATTCAAATCCCATCTCTCAGATTTACTAATCATGGGAAGTACAAAATACAGCCCTCAAAGACCATAGATGTTATGGAGAGAGATAAATTATTATAATACAAAGTATTACAGAATTACAACATTAAAACAAAATATTGAGGTATGTAGGGAAAAGCTGTTACCAATCAGAGAGATTAGTTATAATTATTGTGCTACTTATCCCATAGGGTTTTGAAGAAAGTCCTTTTTAGAGTGCTTTAAGTTTCAAGCTAACATTAACAAGGTCCATTGGATCAGAAATTTAAAGCTGCAAGTGTTATCAGAGACTATCTGGTTGAGTCCCTCTCTTTATAGATGTGAAAGCTGAATCCTAAGGGAGCTAAATGTCTAGCCCAATGCCACAGAGGTCATGAGCCTCAGAACCTAGTCCTGAATCTCATCATCTGAGTCCAGAGTCCATAGAATAGTTCCATTCTACACATTGCCTCATACAAAATGCTATAAAAAGATTCTTACTGACATTATTAAGGTTTTCTCCTCTAACATGCTGAAGCAAAAAATGAAATATTCTAATTTGTTTGAGTAAAAAACTTACTCTGTAATAGCATTGGTAAGGGCTAATCTATTCACCTATGTGGGAAGTCAGCTCAGAGAATAAAGGCCATTAGATTTTAGGCAGTAGTTCAAGTCATTACTGGTGATCCAGTTTATCTGGTAATTAGTTGAATGACTTTGCAGAGAGAGAGAGAGGTTTACCAAGTGTGCTGAGTTTTGGGAACGTCAATGCTTAAAGCATCCATGATTTCATCAATACTCTATTTACTAATGTAGCCCTCAGATTCTCTTTACATAAATAGACATTCTTCATGACTTGCTGTAGATAAAAACATTGATTATCTGTTAGTGACTTAAAAAATATCTGTCTGTTTTTATTTATTTGTTTTAATCAGAGTACATTACTTACAATAATAACCCAATTCTCTAAACTTTTTTCAGAAATTCTGCTGTTCAATCAACACACTTACAGAGTCCTAGAAAAACTGAAGTAATCACCCTGAATTTAGATAGACTGGCCCTGTTGAGTCGAATACGCTCAGCCAGAGTTGTCATTGACGTGCTGGGAATACCCCCAGAGAGTCCCCAGATGACCCCGGGCAAAACAAGCATACCTGCCAGACCACCCAGATCAAGCTCAGCCAGAAAGCGGTATGCTTGGATTCCTTGTTCTTTCCCTCTCTTTGCTGTGCCTTCCCTGGGAGGCTGAAGCTGAGTATTTCTAGGACATTTCCACGTCGTTCTAGTAAAAGTAGGAGGCCGGGGCAGTTATGTGGTGCAGTGGAAGAGCACCAGCCCTGAAGTCAGGAGGACCTGAGTTCAAATCTGATTCTGACACTTAACACTTCGTAGCTTTGTGACCCTGGGCAAGTCATTTAACCCAAGTTGCCTGGGGCTGGGGGTGAGGTGGGAAAGGGGGGAGTAGGAAGGCCAAGGCAGGAATAGAGGGCTAAGCCAACCAAAACAAGGTGCTAGAGTACTTAGTGATTTGCCAGAATTGACACATTTAACATACGTTTAGCAAATGCTCATTATGTGCAAGTCACAAAGGAGATAAGGCAAAAAAGACAAGGTATATGCTATTAAGTAAATTAACTTTGGAAAACATATTCTTGAGTAAACTACTATAAAAATAGAAGATAAGAGTCTAAGAAAGGTCAGAAGTCTTTTGAGAGGTCCAAGAAGGAAAAGATTATTAACTCAAATTTGAGAGATAGGGGAATAGTGGCATTTGAGCTGGATCTTGAAAAATGGGTAATCGGCTATTGGAACAGTTAGCCAAGGTATGAAGGTGGAAAGTTCATGACATCCCATAGTAGTAAGAATCTTTCTTTGATGACTGAACTGAATCCTCGTTTCCTAGCAGTGATAAAAGATCTTGAATGTCAGATTGATGGATGAGTTTGGACTTTGAATTGGAAATAAGAAAAAGCCATTGAAGAATTTTGGGTAGGCTACCAATGATAGAATCAGAAAATTTTATAGATTTGACATGCTGCTTTTGAAAGATTGCCATGCCAATATATTTGTTATTCCTTTAGTTGTGGCTCCTATATTTAAACTAACAGGTCTTGAATTAAACCAAGATCAAGAATTAGAAAAGAAGTAATTCTCTTTTGCTGCAAATTTATTCAGTCTCTATTATATGCTAAAATCTGAGAATTGTGTTGTTGTTCAATTGTAATCCCATTTTGGATTTTCTTGGCAAAGATATTAAGTGTGGTTTGCAGTTTTCTTCTCCAGCTCATTTTACAGATGAGGAAACTGAAGCAAACAGGGTTAAGTAATTTGCCCAGGGTCGCAAAGCTAGTGAGTGTCTGAGATTTTCCTGATTTCAGGGCCAGCACTCTATTCACTACATCACCCAGCTGCCCCTAAAATCTTAAGTCAGAAATGTGCAAATAATAGTTCCAGCTTCAAGGGCCTTACAGTATACTATAAGAGAGAAAATGGGTTCACAAGTATAAGGGAAAATATAATAGGGGAAAGCAAGTTTTGAATTTCGTTTTCACGGAAGATCTTTATTTTGAAGTTAGATGACAACCACTTGTCAAGCATATAGGGGTTTTCTTTGCAGATTAGACTGGACCTGTAACATCCCTCTGTGATTTTTTGGGGTATACAAGTAGTTTCAAGTAGTTTTTTAGTAGGAACAGATCTCTTTCATTGGCTATCCATGAAATCTTCATGAACAAGATGCAATCTAAACTGGACTTTATCAGAACAGAGGGATTTTGGTTTCAAGTAATCAGTCTAGAAAATCTCCTAAAAGCTGCACTAACTTTAATTTAAGGGTTCTAAAAATTCTTGAGTGTTGTAACTTTATTAGTATTCATTTAAAACCTTCCTTGATCCACTTTCCCTTCTCAAATAGTATTTATTCTTGTCCTATGTTGCATTATAACTTTGTATTCATGCCTTATCTCCTCTTTTAGACTGAATATCCTAGTGATAGGCATTCAATAAATATTTGTTTAATTATTTGGGAGAGTAATGTAAAAGATATGTAACACTTTTTACATGCTTCTAATAGAGGTTAGATCCATTATCCTTTGAGGTCTCTTTTAGATGTGAGATTGTGTAATTCTTCGAGTCTTAGCCTTTGAAGTCAGTGGTCATTATGCACTTAATGTGTCCCACACTAAGCGCAAGAGATATAATAATAGACAAAAAGTGGTCCATTTTCAAGGAGTTCACATTCAAATGAGTGAGATAATCCGCAAACAATTATGTACAAACCAGAAAGGTACAGAATAAATTAGAAATCACCTCAAAAGGAGAAGGTACTAAGATTAAGGATTCATGGGAGAAGTTTCTTGAAGAAGTAACTTGATGTGACTTGAAGGAACCTAGGGAAGCCAGGAGGTGGAGATCAGAAGAAATCATCCCAGACATGGGAATGGCTAGTGAAAATGTCCAGAGTTAGAAATAATGTTTTTGCAAGGAACTGCAAAAGAGACCAATGTCACTTGGACCATATGGAGGAAAATAAGGTATAAGAAGTCTGTAAAAATAGGAAAGGGACAGGTGCTGAAGGGCTTTAAGAGCCAAAGGATTTTGTTTACTCCTGAAGAAAATACAAAAACTTCTTTATTGAATAGGGGAATATTATAATCAGATCTCGTACATTAGCAACTAATATTATTGTAAGATATTTACATTAGCTCCTGAGTGAAGAAGGTATTGGAATGGGAAGAAGCCAGAAAACCAACTAGTAGTCTATTGCAGTAGTTCAGGCATGAGATGAGAGACTATACTAGGGTGGTTGGTGGATCAGAAGAGAGAAGAAGGCATATAAGTTTGCAAAAGTGGAAACAACCCGATTTGGTGATGGATTGGATATTTGAGGTAGGTACAAATTAGGAATGTGAAGCTAATTTGGTAGAAAAACTAATAAATTCAGTTTTGGAAAGTACTATGAACTTGAAACATGTTAAGAAATTATTTGTTTTTAATTATTTGTATTATTAGTACAAACAATACCCGAACTTTTTTACCCATTCCTGTTGTATATAAAATCTGATTGTTTTTTGTTTTCAGTTTAAAAATGTGTATTATCCCAACTGACTTGCATGTAGATGAAAAAGCCTTTGAGTTTATCCTTCAGTGTATAAATATTGAACAGGTACTCTATATGGTTAATGAACTGGAGCCAGAATTGAATAGGAGAAAGAGAAAGGTCTGAATTGCTTTTGGGAAATTGTATAGTAATTGAAATGATCCCAAACTGACACAGAAATTCATCTTTTTTAAATACTCTTCTCATGATACTGCTTGGTTATCGGTCATGAAACACCTTAATCTTCAAAGATTTAAAATAGCAAGTGAGGCCAAAGAATGCTGTGGATATTATCAGTGCTGATTTGTCCATTAAATGAGGCATAAATATATAGCACATGTATGATCAGAAATGAGTTGGGTTGGTCATATTGCTAAAGTGAAAGGTGATAGTTCATAACTATGTTCATAAATTGCTTCGGCAGATATGGAAATATCTGAGTCTAGATTTGAACTTGTGTTTTTCTGACACTGAGGTCAGTGCTCTATCCACTGAGCCACCAGGCTGCTTTAATGGGTCTTTTGAGAAAGAGATGGGAAGAGAGAGTGTGTGTAGGTGGGATCTACCCTTCTAGATACATTTCCCCATCATCTTGGTCAGCCTCGCGCTGATTACAGTCTTGCAGAAGTAAAGCTTAATCTTTGCTGACTTGAACTAGTAGAATAAACAATAACATGAGAAAATGTTTAGAAAGCTAAGGGTAAAATTTCAGTAAGGCTAAATCTTCCTAAGACACAAGCAGGTAACAGAAGTGTTGACATAGCTGTGGCATGATTTCCTCCTCTATTTTCATAATAGTTCAATCAACATCCCATTGAGGGCTGCGAGAATGAGTAGATAGGATTGCATTCAGAAAGTCTAGTAGTGTTTTAAGTCATCTTAAACAAGCACTTGATGCCACAGCCTATCTTTTTAGCATCAATATTTCACAGTAAAGCTATATATGAAAAAGAGATTATAATTTAGTGGAAAGAGGACAGAACTTGGAGTCAAGAGAAACTTGGGTTCTGATCCATCCCTCGATGCTTCCTAACTGTGGGACCTTGGCAAATCACTTAACTCTTCTAAATCTTCGTTACTTCATATGTGAAATGGGAATTAAAAAAACAGATATAGAGCGATTCCCCTAATGCCTAGCAATTAACACTCAGAGTTGTGGGGATTAAATGAGATAAGGTGTAATAAAAATGCTATGTAAACTAAAAAGCCATTATATAATTGTCAGCTTTCATTGTTAAGGCTGTGAAATATAGGTTGTCATAATCATCATTTATTAAATGTCTGTTTTATGCCAGGCATTGTCTCAGAAGAATAAAAATTGAAAATGGTGAGTGTGAGTAGTGTAACTTCTTCAATTTTCCAACCTGTATAAAAGAATATTCTGTACAGGCTGAAGTAAATACAGCTGAATCCACAGAAGAGAGAATACATGGCAGGGTACAATCTTTTGTGGATTAACACTGAAGAACAATCCCAACCTCCACAAATCCAAAGCAGAAGGAAATTTGTGAATTTGTGTGAGGCTCAATTTTAGGTTAGGGACTTAACTTTTGTAATAACTCTATCTGATCATCCATGGTAACCCTCCATCTTTCCTCCTATTCCCTCCCTACAAATAGCATGTGTTTATTCCATTCAATCACATAAAAGAAAGGAGAATAAACCGGGAACTAGATAGATTGAAAATAATGCTGATTTTTAATTATAGCCTGACCCTAGTAAAGGAACTACTCTTCTCACCATACAACTTGGAGTACAGAAAATATATATAAAATAGCTACTAACCCCAGTTTGGCTAGAACATAGAGGCTGTAGAGAAGACTATGAGATAAGGTCATGCCAGATTTTGGATAATGTTAGATCTAGGCTAATGTGTTCAAACTTTGCTGGAATTTTTTTTTTTTTTTTTGAGCAGAAGAATTACATCACTAGATCTTTTCAAAGAGAAAAACAATTCAGCAACAGGTGAAGTATGGATCAGTTAATGGAAATGATTAAAGCAAAAAGGTTCCTATAGTATGTAGTACCAGTAAGAATAAAAAAGGGGATAGAAGCCAGAGACATCATAAAGGTTGAATTAATAGGATTTAGTGACATTTATTGAACAAACATTTGGAAGTTAAAATCATGTTAGTCCTGACAAAGCCTAGTCTATCCTAGCTTTTTGAGGTATAGTCCCTTGTTTAGTATTTAAGGATCTTTACAACTTGGCCCCTCTTATCTTCCTACTTTGTATTATCCTTCATATGTTTTGTGACCCAGGGATAATTAAAGTTTTTCTAATATATGTGAACAGTACTCCACCTTCCATTTCCGTGCCTTGACATCATCTGTCCCCCATTCGTGTTATGTTCTCACTTCCAAACTCTGGCTTTCTTTAAGACTCAGCTCATATCCCATGAAGAGTTGGTTCCTCCAGCCACCTGAATAATTTTCCCCTCTAACAATACCTTTCTCATATTCTATATGTGTCATCTATTCCCATTTATTCACATTAATGAATGAATAAATTATACAGTGGAAACACAATTAGAAAAAGAGACAGCTAAGTTCTCAAGAAATTGATGCTTCAAATTGGAGGTACACATGTTAAAAAAAAATTAGAGCCTATAGGAAATTCCAAAATTCCTAAAGATATATTAGCAAGTCACATGTCTGGAGGTCATGGCAGCAAGATAAATGGGAAGGTTTGAAGACTTTAACTCAAACAAGTAGGCATGGTTGTCTGCCATTTTTACTGAAGATTCAAAGTTAGTGACTTGAAATGTATTCCAGTGTGGTTTAAACAGATATGACTGAGCCGTAAGGTCTTCCCTGGGGCATCCCTGGTAGAGGGACAAAAGGGAATGTCACCCTTCTGTCTGGGAGGATAGCTGGAAGGGAAGCAAAGAACAGTCCCTATGAACTATTTGTTCTTCCCTTCAAACCACCCTCGATGAGGTCTGGAGTGGTGGAGGAAGCAAAGGGATGGGACTAGAGTGGAAAAGATGCCTCTTCTGACTATTAGGGCTAGGGAAATAGGCAAGGAGGGGAACATCCTTGAGAGTGGTGTTAGGTCTGGGTAGTCTGGAGTCATCTGGTGTAAGGGACTATTTTTGTAAAGGCCTTTTCCATACCCCGACCACCCAGTGACAACTAGGAAGCTCTTGAACAGGGAGTTGGGAGATCTGGTCTTAATCTCTGTCTCTATAGTTTCATCCATATGGATATATTCTCTACCAACACCCATTAGAGAGTTTTTAAGAATTCCTGTGGAGTAAAAAATGTATCAATTCGAGTACCCAGGTTCATGAGCCTTTCTATACCTAACTTGTTAGCTGGTATTTGGGCATCTTGTATTTGAAGACTAACAATAGAATTTAACATCTGGCAAGTCAAACCAGCCTAGAAAGGAGTTGAATATTAATTTAATGGACACGTCTAAAGGCCAGTTTAGTCACCATTGGAAGTTTTGTCTGTCTAAGTTGTTTTGGCAATTAGCAATTCATTAAAGCATCTACTGAGGTAGAAGGAAATAGAACTGCATCCGTAGAGTTACTCCCTACAGAACTGAAATCACAAAGAAAATATTTGAGTTTTTGAAATTATGCAAAGTGCTTTCGCAACAACAGTGCAGTGAGGTAAATCATGTTAAGTGCAGCTGATGGTTACTGGAGAGAGTATTGGGCCTAATATTAGGAAAGTCTAAGTTCATATTTTCCCTCACACACTTACTGTAGGACCCTGGGCAGGTCATTTCACATTTGTCTGCCTTGGTTTCCTCAACTGTAAAACCTCCCAAAGTGTTATAAGAATCAAACAAATCAATCTGTGCTTAGCACAGTGTGTGGTACATAGTAGGCACTTAATAAATACTTATTCTCTTTCCCCTTCCTTAGGTAATGAGCTTTCAATTTTTTAATTTAGAAAAAAATTTGAAGTTTGGGGGGTTTTTTTAATCATCTTTTTTTTCCTTAAGCACTTTCTTTGTGGAATACCACTTTCCTATTGATGCTTCCAGAAGTGACACAGAAGAGATTTCAGTGACCACAGAAGTTGTCCGACTAGCTTCTAGTAAAATTACAGGAGGAGGTAAGGATTATATATTTCTTTTTGTTTCAATGGAGGGTTTGAATTTGGAAGAAATTCTGCATCTGAGAGTCCCTATTTGACTTTCTGATAGCTCTTTGGAAATGCCTTGCCTAAAGTATTGTTGGGAAAACTGAAAGGCAATCATTCAGAAACAAGTTGTAGAGCAGCATCCATATCATATACTAAGACAAATTCAAATAGGTGTGTGACTTAAATGTGAAAAGTGACATTATAATCAAATTAGTGGAGCAGGAAGGAATTGTGTGTCAGATGTCTCAATAGGGGAAGACATCCTGAGCAAACAAGATAGGAGGATTACAGAGGATAAAATGGACAATTTTGATAATATAAAATTTTAAAAGTTTTGCACAAATGAAACTAATGCATCTAAAATTTGAAAGCAAGGTAAATAGAGGGGAAACAATCTAGCCACAAAGTTTGTCTAACAAAACTAATGATGTAGAGGGAACTGATTCAAATTTATAAGAATGAGAAAAATATGAAGAATAAGAATTATAAGAATAATGAAGAAATTCAAGTCATCAATGGTCATGGGATAAAAATGTTCTAAATCCCTAATAATTAGAGAATTGCAAATTAAAACAACTCTTTTGAGTTCTATCTATCAGATTGCCATAGTTAATGAGGGTCTGTGAGAAAATAGGTACATCAATGCATTGTTCAGTGGAGCTGTGAACAGATCAAGCTGTTCTGAGAAATAATTTGGAACTATGCCAAAATGATATTAAACTGTACTATCCTGTGACCCACTGATGTTGCTACTAGAGCTGTATCATAAAGAGTTCAAAAAAAGGAATAAGGACCCATATATACAAAATTGTTCTTAACAACAGCTCTTTTTGTGGTAGCAAAGAGTTGGAAACTGTCTTATCAAGTAAGGAATGGTTTAAAAAGTTGTGATATATGAATGTGATGGAATACCAGCATGTTGAACAAAATTATGAAGGAAATGGTTCCAGAAAAATCTGAAAAACCTTGTGCAAACTGATGGCTGAGTAAAGGAATTAGGACCAGACCAGCTTGTACAATAACAGTATTGTCATGACAAAACATCTTTGAAAGACTTAGTAGCTTTGGTCAGGAGAATTGACAGTTGATTGGATATGTGAATGAGGAAGAAAGATTTAAATATGACATTGGGATTTGAATCTGGGTAATGGAAGGACAATAATAGAAAAATTTGGAAAGGTGTTGGATTTGGAGAGAGAATGAGTTCTGTTTTTGACAAATTAAATTTGAGATGTTTAGATGACAATCCAGTTCAAAATGTCCAACAACCATGTGATAATTTGGGATGTGATGTTGTATTAGAAAAATAACAAACGTGAAAGCCCTTCTGGGACCAAATAGAACAAATTTAATATCTCCCTCATTTAACAAGATGTCACTGCTACATTTTCTGTACAAAACATGCCCTAGGACATACATGTTTTCCATATATTGCATTACCTATCTCGTCTCTTTGCTTTGTGCAAGTGTTCCCCAGCCTGGAATGCTCTCCCCTTCACTTCTCTTTCACAGAATCTGAGGTTTCCTTCAAAGCACAGCTGAGGTACAATCTTTCTCCTAAAAACCATTCCTGATCCCCTTAGTTACTAGCATCTCATTCTCTTGAAATTATTTACATTTTTTTAATCCCAGCAGAGCATAGGCTTCTTAAGGGAGCAGTAAATATTCCATTTTTGTCTCACTATTGCTGGAACCTGCAACATTTTAGTTTGTGCTTTCTAAATTTGTTCTGTTGACTTGACTTCTCCAGATGGGAGGTATTTCACCTGGTGTAGATGGGGTATAAAGCCATTACAGGCCTAAGTAAAATTATGAGGGTGCCAAACACAGCATGTGTCCAAGGAAAGGTAAATAGTCAAATTTAGCAGAATTTCTCTGACCTCATCTTCATCCTCTTAAAAATAAGAATTGTTCCAATAGAAAGAGTGCTAGATTTGAAGTCAAATACCACTTACCACCCGTGTGACCTTATGGATTGGACTAGATGGCCTCTGTAGTCCCCTGCGGCCCTGTGGTCTTAGGAATCTTAAACTTGAAAAGGAATTAATTGGGAGTGAGGAGCATTTGATAACAGGAAACCTATTTTAGGTCTAGATCAGGATCTGTGGACAATACGGCCCACTCTGGCCTATGTATGCTTATGTATGGTCCATGAGCAGTGGCTAGAATTTAGTAGTTTGTAGGTCCCTGGGCTATAATGTAGAGAACTTTGAATATTAGGCTTAGAAATTTGGGGTTAATCCTATAAGTTACAGGACTCAGTAAAGGAATTTGGGATCAGAAAGTAACATAATCAAAACTGGGCTTTAAGAAGTTGAATCTGGCATTAATATATAGAATGGATTAGAAGTAGAAGAATGCAACAAGGATTGAGGAGAAAAAGAGGGAACTTCATTTCCTATACTGGGAAACCCATGTCTATACGTTATTTGTTTATTCATTTCCATTTCAGTGGTAAAATTTCAGCAGCGATCTGTGTTCCCCATACATTTTGATGGAGCAATGATAGAACATTGGTGGAAATCTGATCTCGCTTTCAAAATATACATGAAGAGAAGCACACAGAAAAAGGTACTTCATTATCAAACTGTGCATACTCTTTGACCCAGCAGTGTTACTACTGGTCTTATATCCCAAAAGATAAAAGATCTCGGAGGGAAAAGGACCCACATGTCCAAAAATTTTGTGGCAGCCCTTTTTGTAGTGGCTATAAACTGGAAATTGAATGGATGCCCATTAATTGGAGAATGGCTGAATAAACTATAGTATATGAATGTTATGGAATATTATTGTTCTGTAAGAAATGACCAACAGAGAGACTTGGAGAAACGTATATGAACTGATGTTAAGTGAAATGAGCAGAACCAGGAGATCATTATACATGGCAACAAGACTATACAATCATCAATTCTGATGGACTTGGCTCTCTTCAACAATGAGATGATTCAAACCAATTCCAATTGTTCAATGATGAAGAAAGCCTTCATCCCAGAGAGAGGACCATGGGAACTGAGTGTGGAACACAACATAGCATTTTCACTTTCTGTTATTGTTTTCTTGCATTTTTGTTTTCTTTCTCAGGTTTTTTTTTCTTTCTTGATCCGTTTTTTTCCTGTGCAGCAAGATAATTGTATAAATATGTATACATATATTGGATTTAGCATATTTTAACATATTTAACATGTATTGGACTACCAATCTAGGGTAGTCCATTTAGGACTATTGCTGGAATGGCAAACTAGGAGATTGCTTTAGGGGAACAGGTAGGGGAAGAAAGGGAAAAGTTAGAACAGAAGGTTTTACAAGGGTCAATGTTGAAAAAATTACCCATGCATATATTTTGTAAATAAAAAGCTATAATTAAAAAAAAAAGTTACTTTAATTGAGGCTGATTCGTTACCTCTCTCTCCTCTTCCCATCCCCATTCAAATTGTTGAGGTTTTTAAATTCTTCTCAGAAATGTCCAGTAAAACAAACATATGGAGAAATCCTTACCTTAAAAAAATAGATTGATTGTCACTTGTTTGTCCCAAACCTCAGATCTTTACAACTAATAGTAATCTTTTTCTTCCTTAAAAATTTTTATAGCACATTTCCTAGACTTCTCCTTATATTCTATATGAAATATTAATATCACTGATTTATTACTGAAAGGGATATCAGAAATCATCTAGCCTAACTCCCTTACTTTACAGGAATGGAAACTGAGGCCAAAAGATATTTAAGTGATTTGTCCAATGTAACACCTGTAGGGAGTGCCATCAAGCCAGGATTGGAATCCTAATTACCTGACTCCAAGTCTGCTGCTCTTTCAAATGCCATACTGACTTCAAATATATGTACCCCTCTCATCCCCCATGCACACTTCCAAAAAAAACCCTGTTAAAATGTAAATTTTTTTAAGGACAGATGTTATTCTTCATCTTTCTAAATCAAGCCTATGACCTTACTCATTATAATCACTTACTAAATGTTTATTGAATTTTTTTTTAATAATTATAACTTTTTATTGACAGAACCCATGCCTGGGTAATTTTTTACAACATTATCCCTTGCATTCACTTCTATTCCGACTTTTTCTCTCCCTCCCTCCACCCCTTCCTCCAGATGGCAAACAGTCCTATACATGTTAAATATGTCGCAGTATATTGTAGATAGTATGCAGAACTGAACAGTTCTCTTGTCACATAGGAAAAATTGGATTCAGAAGGGAAGAAAAACAAAAATGCAAATCGTTTACATTCATTTCCCAGTGTTCTTTCTTTGAGTGTAGCTGCTTCTGTCCATTATTGATCAATTGAAATTGAGTTAGATCTCTTTATCGAAGAGATTCACTTCCATCAGAATACATCCTCAAACAGTATCGTTGTTGAGGTATATAATGATCTCCTGGTTCTGCTCATTTCACTTAGCATCAGTTCATGTAAGTCTCTCCAAGTCTCTCTGTATTCATCCTGCTGGTCATTTCTTACAGAATAATAATATTGCTGTTTATTGAATTTTTGAAAGAAAATGTAGTCATTAGTGATTGTCTTTGAAATTTGTTGGGAGGAGAAAAAGAAATAGGGAAAGTGAGGAAGATGGGAAAATTTTGGAGTGAAAGGTAAATTTAGTTTGGGATATGTATTTTCTTATATCTCTAAAATATATGTTTGCCTGACTTGGAGTCAGGTAATTAAGATTCCAACAGGATTTAATTTCCTCTCCTAATCTTTTTATTCATACTTACAATGTAACATCTTCTCTGGACCTTTAGAAGTTTAACACTGCTTTGCTTTATTCCTCGTTTCAGGCAGAATTAATTGGTTCAGCAGTGCTTCCTCTGCAAGAGGTCATTTGCTCACAGCTGCTAACCTACAGTGGCCAGCTGCCCATGGAGGAGAAAAGTCAGGCATCGTTTGGACCTCTCAAGGTACATAAATGTTATGATAGACCTGCTACATACTTGCCTAGGATCAATGCTTTTCACCATATATGTTCCTGACTCTCATTACCAGAAATCTTTCCCCCACTCTGAACAATCAACTAAGTAATTTGCATGCAAACTTCCACTTTCTAATTGCCTCCTCCTTGTGACTCAATAGCTCTAATTAATATATAATTCCCTTTATTTGCTATTAATCTTTATCCAACTTAATCCTATCCATCCTCAAATCCAAATCTCTTTTTATGCCCTCTGAAATCTTAACTCTGTTGTTAATAAACTTCCCCTTCATCCTACATCACTCTTTCCCCCATCTTTTTTGTGTTTGTGGAAGCCTAGCTTTTTGAATGAATATTAAGAGGTACAGTATGCCAAACATTTGGCTAAGTTCTGAGAATATAAAGAGAAAAAGAAAAGATAGTACATACCTTCAAGGAGCTCTCACATCATAATTGAGAAAGAGAACACCCATAGAAAGATTAAACTGCAAGGCCAATGCAAACAGCAGAAGTCTTTTTTTAGAAAATAAATCATCATCACTCCTTCCCATCTGACTGTTCTGTTTACATTCTCCCCAACATGCTGGTTTAGGAAGAGGAATTAATATACTCCATACTTCCCATTGCTTCTTTTAGACCTCTCTTAGGTTAGTTACTGTTGCTCAGTAATCTCACTTTTTTCAAGATTCATTTGCATCTGCCTCTACATCTTCTTTGAATCCTTATTGCTGTGATTTGCCTGTGTCCATGCTGTTCTTCCTTTTTCATGATGTTCTCTACCTAGCTAGGTTTTTCTCAGTAACTTAAGCCCTGTCTTTATCTGTGATGATCCAGTCATATTATTGTCCTTTGAACATCCTGTTTTATCAAGCATCTTACCTCTCATGATCTGAATCTCCTAAATTTTACATCTGTCATGCTTTATACCTCATTCTCATCCCAAAACTATATACTCCTGAGCTTCATACTTCTGCTCTCCAAAAAAAAACTCTTAACTTTGTCTCATTCCTTTCCCTTTCTAAACATATTCTTTATCCTCAGCAATTTCCATTTGTTCCATCCCGCTTGCTAATCTCACCTGTCCACGTCCTCATTCATGTCTACCTCAACTCTACTATCCCAGGACTGTACTCTAGATCTTCCCACCATTCCACTTCTCTGTAACATCTATTCCATAACTCACAAAGTTATTTTCATGTTAGATGGCTACCTCTCTTGATCCTTCCATCTTTTGGCATTTGTTAAGACCTCGCTCCCCTGGATAAGACTGCATCCATAGCCACTCTTTCAATATTGACTGTACTTTCTCTCATACCTCCTCAGAATCAGGATGTTCCTTGCTCCTCGTTGCTACTTCCAGACTTCCTCTCCACCATTTCTCAGTAGCCTGAGGCTGCTCATCTTTGAGATTCATGTTGTTCAAATTTCATCATTCAATCCAAATTCTGATAGCTATTATCTGCCAATCCCCTTGCTGACTCAGTTTCACTCTTTCCTCTCCCTTTCTTTCCTTTTCCCTCTCCTCCCTATATTTTATCTTCATGTTAGAGGACTTCAACATACAAGTTGATAAGTGCTCAAGTACCTCAGCTTGCTACTTCCTTGTTCCGTTCCCATTTCTCCACTGTGCCTCAGGCTGGAATGGACATAGTCTTGTCACTCTTCACAAGGGTTTGCTTCCATGTTAAGAACTCTGAAAGTCCTTTATTTGGTCATCCTTTTTTATCTTTCCATCTATCTCTAGGCCTTCTCATCCTCTTCTTATCCTTGCTATGACCTGCAAACACCCCCCTCAGTGTTTTCTGAGCTATCATCCCTTTTCTACCTATATTCTGTTCCTTCCCTAGTCAAGTCTCTCCCATAATCCCCTCTTTCACTTTTTTAGCTGAAGATCTTGCCTCCCACTTTAACAAAAAGGGGGAAAAAAGTAAGCCATTCCACAAGAGTTCCTCTTCCCTTTGTTTTATTGCATATCTCCTCCTTTACTCATCCTTCTGTTATCATCCCTCAACATCTGCTCCTTCACAGAAGTTTCTGATGAAGAGGTGGCCCTTCTGTATGTCGTGGTCAGCTCCTCTTCCATGCACCCTTGATCCCATGCCCCGCCATGTCCTCCAGCAGACTGCCCTCACTGCCCTCTCCAGTCGCTAATCTTCATATTCTATCTACTGGTTCTTTTCTCACTGCCTACAAATACTTCCAAGAAGCCTACAATTTTAATTATTGTCCAGATCTTACCTTGACCTGTTCTATTATTCTAGATCCCTCCTCTTCTTCCCAGATAAACTATGAAAATGCCATCTCTATTTGATACATCATCTATATTCCTCTCCTCTGTAATCTATGTTGCCTGTATCATTCAAGAAAACTTTTTTTTCCAAAATTGCCACTTATTTTTTTATTGCCAGAGTTAATGGTCCTTTTTCCATTTTCATTCTTTTCTTGGCCCTTCTCTGCAACATTTAATATTTCTATATCATTTTAAGGATTGCAGAGTGCTTTATATATGTTTTTGAATTTCAAACTATTGACCACTTTCTGCCTCGTCTGTTGGTTTTCCTTCTGTCTGTCCCCTTTATGTCCCTTCATCTAAGCCTCACATTTGCATGTGCCCCAGGAGTCTGTGCTAGACTTTTTTCTTGTTTCTTTCTTTACTCTCACTTGATGATGGAGCAGATCTACAGATCTAGCCCTATTCTTATCCTGGCCTACAGTCCTACATTGCCAACTGCCATTTGGATTTCTCACACATCTCTAACTTAACATTTTCCAATCAGAATTCATCTTTCTTCCCTAGAGTCTCCCACCTTCCAAATAATATATACTTTTGAAGACAATGTCACTCTCCCAATCAACCAGACTTACTGCCATCCTCAATTTCTTTCCTTCATCCTAAAAGTCCAATCTTTTGCTCAGTCTTGTTTCTCTCTTCACATCTTATGGTTATACTCCTATCACTTGTGTGTGTGTGTCCCCATTATCCACACAAACAGCCTTAGTTTAGGCTTTCATCTCCTCACAACTAAACTACCTACTGCAAAGCCTTGTAATTTGTCTCCCTAATGCAAACCTCTGTCTGTTGTAGTATATTCTTCTCACAAGTGCTAAGTGTAGGTCTCATCATGTCAATCCCCTATTCGGTAGACTGAATCCCTGTTACTCCTGAATCAATTATAAATTCCTCTTTTTGACATTTAAGGCTCTTTATGATAATAGCAAAGGCTAATACTTATTTATATAAGACTTTAACATTTATAGATTGCTTTATATGTATTGTCATGTCTATCTTAGATTTGAACTCAAGTCTTTCTGGCTCCAAGTCCTGCATTCTATCTGCTATGCCCCCTAACTGACTGGCTCTTTCCTGTATTTCCTTGCCACACACTCTTCAGTATAACCAGACTTTTCCACTTACTATTCCTCCCACAGAATCCTCTATCTCCTGTAGCTTTTAGTAACTATTCATCTTGCCTGGAATTCTTTTCCTCCTCACCTGTAACATCTCAGAATCCTGAGGTTCTCTCCAGATTCAGCTCAAATATCATCTTTATAGGAATCTTTGCTCAGTTCCCTCAACTGCTAGTATAGTTCTGAGATTATTTTCCATCAGCTGTGTGTGTATTTTGTATATACCTAGCTATAGGAAGTGTTAAGTGTCTGAAGCTAGATTTGAACTCAGGTCCTCCTGACTTTAGGGCCGGTGCTCTGTCTACTGCCCCACCTGGCTGCCCCATGCATGCCCAGTCTTAATACAGTCCTTGGCACATAATAAGTGCTTGTGAAATGCTTGTTAATTGACATACTTTATACTTTGGTTGTTTCATCATCTTCTCTGGGTTTAATTATCATTTTTACATAATAATTCCCAAATCCAAAAAATCCAGATTCTGTCTTTCTTTTAAATTCATTCCTGAATTGCCAACTGCCTGTGGGATGTCTTCATATAGTTATCCTCTCAACCTTTCTAATTCAAGATATCCAAACTTGAATTCATATCTTTTTCCCTAACCTTGTACCTTCACCAGACTTTCAACTTTTTCTGTTCTGGGCTCAACAATATTCCCATTTACTTAAGTTCATAACCTCAGAGTAATTATTGATTTTTTTCTTCTTCTTCACCTTCTTTCCTCCCACCATATCTAGTCAGTTGTTGATTGTGCCTACAATCTCTGCTCTCCACCCACAGTCTGACTATTCTGTCATGACTTCCCATCTGAACTATTATAATAATAATATTATTAATTTTTTTCATCAATGTCTTTTCTCTCCAATCCATCTTCTATATCTCTGCCAAAATAATCTTTCCAGCTCCCTTGGGTCTTGGGTCAAGGAGGTATTCAAAGCTCCTTTCATAGTTGATCATTGTTATAGTATTGCTGTTATCATGTACAGTGTTCTCTGAGTTTGACTCATTTCATTTTGCATCAGTTCATATCAGTCTTCCCAGATTTTTCTTAAACCATCTTGCCTCTAGAGCTTACTGTATGGCCTTTCAGGATGACCTGGGCAGACCTTAGCTTTAGGAAATTCACTTTGGCAGTTGACTGGATGATGGATTAGAATGGAGAGAGATGTGAGGCAGGAATACAAATTAGAAGATTATTATATAGTCCAGGTAAAATGGTATGGTGAGGACTTGAATTAGGGTAGAGGCTGTCTGAGTGAAAGAAAAAAGATTATATATAGTTGTTAGGAAGGGCAAAGCAACAAGATTTGGCCATGGATTTATATGTGGAATAAGGGTAAGCAAGGATTTAAGAAAGACCTTGAGATTATGAGCGTGGTCAACTAAGAGTGTACACAGTAGTGAATGAAAGATTCAAAAGAGAGGGAGGTTTGGGGGAGAAGATAATGAGTTCTCTTTTGAAATGCTTATGGATTTGAGTTTTAGATGACCCAAAGGCAGTTTGTGATGCAGGACAGCAGTCTAGGAAATTGAGCAGGGCTGAATATTTCTGTGAATCACTTCTATCAACATGTTAACTGAATTTTAAAAGAATTGATGAGATCACCCAGTCCTCCCTAGTTCTTAATCTTTTCTCTCCCTCTCAAACTTATATAATATTTCATTTACCTATGTAGTTTTTCTGTTCTCTGCCCTACATTCCAGGAAAATATAATCGCTTCAAAAGCACAGATGCTTCATTTGTGTTTTTGTATTCTGCCCACATAACATACTTGCTTAGAATAAGCACTTAACAAATTGTTAAACTTAGTGTAGAAATTCTTTCTTGTTATAGATCATTTGAGACTAAGGCATTTTTTCCTATTAAAACATGGCATCAAGATTTTTAGAGGCAGTCAAATTGGCACAAGTTGATCAAGTTTGGGGCCTAGAAGTCAGTAAGTTCAAATCTGGCATCTGATACTTTCTAGATATGTGATCCTAGAGAAGTAATTTAACTTCTGTGTGCCTCAATTTTCTCAAATGTAAAATGGGGATGATCATAATAGCACCTGTCTCCCATAGTTGTTGTATGTATCAAATGGTAATAGTCAAAAGCACTTAGCACAAGGCCTGACACATGGGCACCTAATTAATACTTGTTTTCTTCCTTAAAGTGGTAGGAAGATGAGATGAGCCCTGAATTTCCAGAGAGAAGATTTGGCTTAGCTATGATAAACTTTTTGATCTTTATCTGTCAAATAGGCATAATATTTATATTGTTTTTGTGAGAATCACATGTGATGATCTGTATTGTGTTATTCTACTTTCATTTGCTCTATAAATAGATACTCTTATTCTAAGGCTATTCCAATGGAGATGTTTCCTCAGCTCAGATTTATTCTGGCGTTAGTCTGCTTCACATATCATCTTCAGAAGAGCCCTCTGTTTACTTAAGTCCTTTTTAGTCCTCTGAGATTCTTATGTGTAACTATATGTAGCATATCACCCACAGGAAAATGTGTTTACCCAATCACACAGCTCATTAGGATCAAGAGCTGGATGAGGAGCCCATTGCTAGGGATTTTCTACTTTTAAACTTTTTGGACTTTGTTCTGACTAATTTTTATCCTAATTCTAACATATTCATAATTTATAGCCATGATTCAATTCAATTCAGCAAGGATTTATTAAACATCTGTACATAGTTGTTGAGAATAGTGACAAAAGGAAAAGTAATCAGCTCTTACAGAGCTTATTATAGTCAACTGAGAGAACACAATGTAGGTACAAGATAATTGAAAAAGACTGCCATACCAACTGCAGAATATTTCTTAGAGAAGTTGAACTTCAACAGAAGTTAACAACAGAAGGCCTTGGAATCAAGGTCAAAGGAATTTATGAACCTGAAAAGCTAGACTGCTAAAAAGAAGTTTATAATAGGCATTTGGAAGTCAGCCTTTGCTATGCATGAATAGAAAGACTGAATTCCTTAGTGGCAAGGTCCCAACAGGGAGTAAAGTAGTGGAGGAGTCCTGGCAGAGAAGTAAAGTTTCTAGTAGAGAGATCCCAACAGAGAGTTATAAAGTCTCATTAGGGAAATAGGTGAGGATAAACAGAGGGTAACACTGAAAGAGAATGTCATTCCAGCGGGCAAAGTTTGCTGCCATAGAGAGAGATTTTTTGGCATATTAGGTCCTCTGCAAGGAGTGAGCTTTTACAAGGAAATCTGAGACAAAAGTTTCAATCGAATGAAATTCCCTCAATTTTGTCACTGCCCCTAGGCGTAGGTGAGACCACTTACTGGGAGTAGTTTTGAGCCAATGATAGAGATCAGTAGAAATCTAGAATACTTCAACTAATCCCACCAAGATAAACCACTTTATTTTGGTTCCTTGGGGTGGGTCTCACAGAGGCAGGGTTCAAGGAGAATTTCTCCTTGAAGGAGTTTTCAGAGTTTTGGGGTTCCCCCTTCAGTTTCAGGCTCTCCTCGTCATTATAATTACCCTTCTAGGAGCTAGCTCTTTCCCTCTGCCTTACAGCTCTCAGTACAGCTTGCAGTTGACAACAAAGGTACAAGTGGCACAAACTCCAAGTTACTCAGTGCTATCCAGCAGCCTCCAGTGTGCATTCTTACAAGTCCAACCAAACAATTCCCAGGAACAAATCAAAGTGCTACACATGACAAAAACCCTCAAGCCTGGACTCAAGTTAATGAAGATGCTTCAAAGCAAAAACAATATTTAGGACACTGGGGCCCAGATCCCACTATGTCGAAGCCATCAGGGCCCAGGACTTTGTCACCCTCCAACAGCACAAGAATCCCAATAGACAAATCAACAGAAGAAAAACCTCTGCTATTACACGTCTTGTTGATGGTGCCTGATGGAAAAGACTTTATTACTGGAACTTCTGAAAAGCAGCAAACATGCAATGTATATTTAAACTGTAAACTCTTTAGTACAGAGGAGGTAACAAGATCTGCTATTATATGGGGCACAACACAGCCTACCTTTAACTTCACCCAGGTAAACATTCCATTCATCATTTAGTAACCATTTATGTACAGCTTCCATTGTAGTCCTCTAATAACCTGTTGATGTAATAAGACTCTGTGTCCCCCTGATCTTTGGGGGAGATAGGCCTGGTTTGGAGAAATCGTGAATTTCAACCCCTTCTGGCCTCTGGGAACATCCCCAGCCTTCTGTCTGGTCTGGGAAACAATTATTGATTTGAAATTAGCTTCTCAATTGCTCTCTAGCCCAAGCTATAAAAAGCTACATAAAATCAAGACTCTGTATCCCAATCTTTGCTATCTTCCTAATCAGTAAGAGGCCCACTGAGAGAGAGAGCTTTTCAGTGAAAATAAACCCATATTTGCTAAACATCAGTTGGAGATTGGGATTGCGAATTCTTTCACAAAACCTGCCTGGGGACCTCTATTGCTGTTAGGATATCTCACCCCTCAGCATTGTTGTATAGAGATGACCCTGGTGTTTAAAGAGTCTCCCAATGCAGCACAATTTCTAGTCGTTTTTTCCAAGCTAGAGATATTGTAACTTTTATCCTGAAGAGTGGATCTGTTTCTGTTGTCTTAGGACAAACTGACTAAGAATTGAAAAGACTGACTAAGCCAAACACCAGCCCTCTTTCCACCTACTCTACTGTTATTCTCTGAATTATGACTTATGGTCATTCAGTTTAACTAAATGTGAGAAGGAGGAAGAGTTTGAAATAATGCCAAAAAAGGTTACACAGTATTTTCAATTATTTTGAATGCTCTGAACCATTGAATTTGGTTTTGAATCTCCAATTTAGTTTTGGGCTCCTGACTGCAATATTTTTTCTACTATGAAGCATTGAATTCCTGTATATTTTGTTCTCATATATTCTTTAACCACATTTTCCACCAGGTAACACCTGTCTCTTTGACCCCCAAATACTTGGAAAGACTTAAGAACAATGTAATGGTAATTGAGGCATGGAACAAGGTTCGAAGCCCAGGACAAGACAGGCTGCTTGGACTGGTGAAGCTCCCTCTCCATCAGTTTTATATATCATTCAAGTAACTCTTTTATAAAATTATTTTATTTTCCATGGGGCTCAAACTCATTGGGAATGATATTTGCAAAGAACAACAAAATCAGGTTACTTTTCACCTAGCAAATCTTTTCCCCAAAATAGCTTCTTCCTTTCTTACTGATATATTCTTTAAAGTAGTCTTACAGTTACTAATCTGCCATCTCTTCAAGCATTATGTAGATAAAGAAACTGAAATTCAGAGGTAAAGTCACTCATAAAGCCAGGATTCGCCTGCAGATTCTGTGAGGTGCTTTTGTCGGGGTATAGAACTAATACCGAGAAAAATTCCAGAACTTGAGCTTTGGAGCTAGCTCAGAATCTGGGAGACGGTCTTGATCTGGCAGCCCCAGTTCCCTTCCCCCTCTATAGATTGTAGGGATGGGGATGTGAAGGCCTCCCAGGGGAAAAGTGCTAGTGACAATCTGGAAAGCTAACTCAAATTTTCTTTCTTCAGAGACCCCAAGATTTCTCGCCTACTCCTTGAAGCTCAGTACCCAGTGATTGCAGTTGACAGCTACACACCTGTGATAGATGTATTCACAGGACATCAGAATGGAAGCCTTCGGGTATTTTTAGCTATGGGCTCTGCTAATCAGATAACAGCCCTACAAAGGTTGAAGAATGAAGATGGACCAGTACCTTCCTACAGCACCAGGCCACCTCATTTTCTGGACCAGCCACCTCCATCTCTTGTTATGGTAGTATCCAAATACTTTAATGTGGAAGTTAAACAGTGAATGAGGACCATCATCCCCTCTTTTTAATACTATTTCAAACTAAAACCCACTTTGGTAAACCATGAATCTATTTCTTGTATAACAACTGTGAAGTAATTGTAGCTCTTCCCACTAGTTGCTATGGTTACCAGTCATGCCTAATTCCCAGGCGTTCAGAAACTCTCTGGCCACTGTCTTGCACAGTGGTTCTTTACCAATATTACCTCAGTCAGAGGTCTTCAGAGATCTCTGGCCACCTCCTCTCTGAGCAGTGGTTCTAACATTTAACAGAGCACCCGAGGACAGCTGCTTGCAAGCTCAAGATGTTTATTCCATGTGTTCACATCCTGCCCTTTATTGACCTCCTGCTCACTCCTAGTGAAGTCCTGACAAACTCCCAGTAAATTCTACCTACTTCCTGGTCCCCAGGGCTTAAAAAGGGTCTATGAGATCACACACACAGCCAATAGAGAAGGAGACGCCTCCCATTGATGATGCGATCTCAATGTGACCAGAGCTTCTGCTCACAAGGCAGTCGCTGCTGGTCACAGAAAACCACATCCAGGGGTCTCAGGCTTAAAGGCCTTAGTACTTTTTGATTGCCCTGTCTGTGCTTCCTCTTCAGACTCTTACAAGTAATAATAAAAATTAATCTTTTCATTTCCATATTAAAACTAACAAAGTGTGTTGAGGAGGAAAAAGGGAGCCATTCACCACAATCTGGTGCTATAGCTTGTTCAAAGATTGTCACTCCTAATTGATGGAAAACCGAGGCTCAAAGACAGTGATTTATGAGCCAGATTCTAAACCCAGATGTCATAAATCAAAATCCAGTGTTGCTTCCTTTCTGATATCTAATTCAAAATACTTCTGTAGCATTTTATAATTTTTAAGTTTCACATCCATTATCCCAACATCCATTATCCCATTTGATCTTCATAATTAGTTCTATGAGGGAAATCAGTTAAAAAAGAAAAATCTGTCGCCCTAAATTCTCTGTCCTCTTATTTAATCACTTTTATTTCTATATCAATCTATTAGACTTTCTTTGTTACCTTATTTTAACCTCATAATTACCCAGTGAGATAGGTAGTTTAAGTTAGTTTTTATAGCTGAGAAAAGCAAAAATCAGAATGATTAAGGGATTTAGCAGAAGTGAAGTTTAAGTCAGTAGTAAAGTTAGGATGAAAACTCAAGTCATCAGACTCCCAAATCTTCTCTGCTTTCTGTTTCCCAAGTTGAAGCACAAAGCTGACACTCAACATCTTCCAAGCTGTGATCAGTGAATTATACAGCAGATGTTACTGGTCTCTGTCCACAAATTATAATGCTTAACCCCCTTTTCTGATTACTAAAAGAATACATATTCCAGCTTATGAAAACCTAACAATAGGATTTCCTTTTGCTTTATGGTGATATTATGTTACCTTAATGTATTAATTTGCATGCTAGAATCACAGAATCTTGGTCAAAATCTTAAAGTCATACAGTTTAAATCATGCCCCAATTCAGTAATTCCCTTACTCAATGATTTTAGATTTTAGCATAGAATTTCTAGCCAAGGAAGGACACAAGTATATATGACGCAAGTATTGCCTAAGTATGCATAAAATCGTGTTTACAAAGCATTGTAGTGTTTGACAAAAGGGAAAGTGGCATTTGAATTGCTTGAAGGATGGGTTTGACAAGTATTTATACCTCAACACATTTTAATAAAATTTCTTTTAAATCTTATTTTTTACATGGTTGTGTTAATTGTTGTCCAGCATAAATCTTGGCCAGATCCTTACAAGGTTCTTAACTTTTTTTCATCCCCACATTCTCTCCAGCATTTTGGCTGGCTTTCCAAGGCTTGGAAAGCAAATGTCAGGAATCTACCAGTCACCATAGGTTTTACAGGTCATCCTTCCTTCAGAAATTACATAGACACTTAACAAGGCACTCTACTTCCTTTCCTCAAAATATGTCTTAGCACAAAAAATAAAATGCCTTTGTTTCTATCAGTTATCTTTTTTTTCTTCATGTTTTCAATCTATGGTTCTGCAGCACTGGAAAAAAAGAAAATGGTTATTTAAGTTACTTTTCTCTTCCTATATGAATGGTTTCTGTTTCTCTTTAGCAGAGAGATGGTCAGGGAGATGGGCTGATTGAGCACCAATTTGAGATCTATGTGGAAAAAGTTAAAGGACTTATCCCACTCCAGTCGACAGTCTGGGGAGAAGCAGACTGTTATGTCCAATACTGCTTTCCTGTTCAAGACTCAAAGGACAGTACATTAAAAGGAACTAAATTACCTCAAAGTGGTAGGTATAATATATCATAAAAATTTTCCTTCATTCATTCTTCAGTTTAAATGTCTTTGTATAAATACCTCCATGCTGTGGGATAAAGGCTGAAGGTGAAGGTGAGGCAGGGTTACAAAGATGCAAAAGAAGGGGCCTCTGCCCTTTGGAAATAAGACAAATATTCAATAATGTAGGGTGTAATAAATGTCCTGACTTAGATATGATAATTTCCAAAGTGCTGTGGAATTCAGACAAAGAGAAAATTACTTTCACCTTGAAAAATGAGAGTTGGTTTTTTGGAAGAGATAGCAGTTGAATTTTCATTACCCAGATTTGCTTACTGATTTAAGGCCTTGCATTCTACTTTCAAACAAAATTTTATACCCTTATTTTCACTCCTTTAGTGACAAATGTGACAATTTGTGTGACAATTTTTTACATTCAAATGTAGATGTTCCGTTAGAAGGAGAGAGATGTCCTTCAGGCTGATAAGTGCCAGTGGCTTGCATGATACACTTAGAGTGAATCCAAGTGATAGCATTTACTTATCTTCTTTGGAGCTCCAGATATGTTTGTTTGCCATGTCAACTATATAATTTAATGTCTTTTATAGCCATAGAATGTTAGACTTGTAGGACCACAAAGTAAAGAAATGTCAGTTACAAAAGATCTTCAAACTTAAAATGTCAGTGCTAGATAGAACTTGAAAGCATAGAATGTCAGACTTGGAAGAGATGTTAAAAATTTAGAACATTAATGTAGAGCGGGATCTTATAGATCTTAAAGTACAACCTCCTCATTTTACAGAGGAAGAGTTTAAGACTCATAGATGTGCAGTGACATGAATCAAGTTAACTATGATTCATTGTCTGCACTCCATAGGACCTGGCCCAGAGCTAGCATGTATTTGTTATTCCCAAAAGAGTTATTGAACTATATCACATTAAATTGCTCTTCTTTTCCATAGGAATCACTCTAAAGCCTTTTCGTTCAGCAACCACATTGTGTGTCCCTGACCCCATCTTCAACCACAAATATCTTCATTCTCTCTTGCTTCCACCGGAAGTTCCATTACAGAGACTCTTGCTTAGTGCTTTTTCAGCGTGCGGGTTGGTGCCTGGAGGAGGAATCCAATTTGAAATCTGGTGCAGGTAATAATAATAATTCCCCTTCATATCATACCTCACAACAATCTCATTGGTGATTACTTTGTTATTAATCCCTTTTTACAGAAGAGGAGACTGTTACTCAAATGGGACTAAATGATTTGCTATAGGTCACAAATCTTGTAAGTGACAGAGGTGTGACCTGAACTCAGATCTATTATGATTTCAAGATTCTTTCCATTATATCACTAAAGTACAGAGATGTATTTCCTTGTGCCTGGAAGGACACCTGAGAATTCTTAGAAAAGAATAACAATCATTCTCATCATCATCATTCCACATTTACATAGGATGTTATGGTTATAGATTTCAAACAAAAGTTCCCCTCCAATTATTATTTCTATTCTGAAAGTGCCTGTTTTTTCAAAGATTGTACCAATAGAGCCTAAGTTGACATCCTATCAAAATGGAAGGGCTTCAGATAGTTGATAGGATATATATCTTTCAGGTAACCAATCTTGTTAGCTAAATGTGGTGAGGCTTCTATAACAGAATTGATGTCACAGGATAAAATTTTCAACCATAGCAGTAATCTAAGAGGACCATCAATCTATTGAGGCGTGAAGGTTTGGAGGGATACAAAAAGAGATAAAAGACAGTCTGTGGGGATTGAGACAATATGAAACAAATTTATACATAATAAGCTTTATACAGGATAAAAAGCCAACAGAATTAGGAACAGTTGAGGAAGGCTTTCTATAAGAGGTGGTATTTTAGTTGAAACTTAAAGTCAGAGAGGCTAGTACTTAAAGTGGAAGAGACAGAGCCTTCATTCCAGGAGGACAGATAGAGAAAATACTTGGAACCAAGAAATGAATTCTTGTTCATGGAGCAGCCAGGAGCCAGTGTCCCTCAATTAAAGAGTATATATTGGGGACTAAAGTACGAGAAGACTGGAAAGGTGGGAGAGAGCTAGATAATGAAGCCCAACAGATTTAATGCCAAACAGAGCATTTTGTATTTGCTCTTGGAAATTAAAGGAAACCATGGAAGTTTATTGAATGAAGGGATGGCATATGTAAGCTTTTGTTTTAAGGAAATCACTTAAGTGGATAAGTGGAAAATAAATAGAAGTGGGGAGAAACTTGAGGCGGGAGGTCCCTTCAGAAAGCTATTATAGTTATTCAGGCATGAAGTAAAGAGAAGTAGCTCATAAGAAGTGAGTAGATTGAGGAAAAAAAGAACCAAAACAATCCTGTTTTTTAAGGATAACTTGAAGAAACTGGAATCTTTAGCCTGAAGAAAAAGACTTGTTAAAAAAAATTATAAGAATAGTTTTTGGTTCCAGAGTGGAGAACTGGTAGCAATGAATGAAAATTCAAAAGAGGCAGATTTTGGAATAAATTGACATCAGACAAAGTGGGTTTCCCCCTTTATTAGAGGGTCTTCAGACAGTTTGGATGTTTTCTTCTCAGAGGAGATTCTCTTTTGAAGAGTATTTATTACAAAAGGTAAGCAAAAATGAATAATGCCATCTTTTCCCTCATAGGTGAGGATACATTTATACATTTATATACTAATAAAGTTGATTATCTATGACATGATAGATATACAAACAGAGCAACAACTATATCATTATAGAAACAATCACTAAGTTTTTAAGACCTTTTTTCTAAAATGCTTTATACTTTTTAAAGTTTGTCCATATCTAACATATTAAACTAACAACATATTTCTAAAACAATCAGCAGGCATTTATTAGATATCTACTATGTGTAATGCACTATGCTTAGTACTGGCAGTATAAGAGAGAATGAAACCATCTCCATTCTCCAAGATTTCGTTCCAATAGTCTTAACAGACTTTTCGGGAATTGCCTTACAGGTAATAAGAGCTCCTTATCAACAGATATATTCAGATAGGATCTGGAGAACCACTTTAGGTGTTTTTTCAAGTTGATTTTGCATTGAGTAATCACTGAAGTTCCTTATAACTCTGTGAATTGTTTATAAATAAATTTCCTGAGAATAGTTTATCCTTTAGCATCTTAAGGACCCATAATGCAATGGTTTTTTTTTTTGTTTTTTTTTTTGTCAGCAAATAACATTTTTTTTATTATTATTTTTTATTTAATGATTACTTTATAATGACAACATTATTCCTTGCACTCGTTTCTTTTCCGATTTTTTTTCCCCTCTCCCTCCCTCCACCCCCTCCCCCAGATGGCAAGCAGTCCTTTATATGTTGGATATGTTGCAGTATATCCTAGATACAATATATGTTTGCAGAACCGAACAGTTCTCTTGTTGCATAGGGAGAATTGGATTCAGAAGGTATAAATAACCCGGGAAGAAAAACTAAAATGCAGATAGTTCACATTTGTTTCCCAGTGTTCGTTCTTTGGGTGTAGCTGCTTATGTCCGTCATCTATCAATTGAAACTTAGTTAGGTCTCTTTGTCAAAGAAATCCACTTCCATCAAAATATGTCCTCATACAATATCGTTGTCGAAGTGTATAATGATCTCCTGGTTCTGCTCATTTCACTTAGCATCAGTTCATGTAAGTCTCGCCAGTCCTCTCTGTATTCATCCTGCTGGTCATTTCTTACAGAACAATAATATTCCATAACATTCATATACCACAATTTACCCAGCCATTCTCCAATTGATGGGCATCCATTCATTTTCCAGTTTCTAGCCACTACAAATAGGGCTGCTACAAACATTTTGGCACATACAGGTCCCTTTCCCTTCTTTAGTATTTCTTTGGGATATAAGCCCAATAGAAACACTGCTGGATCAAAGGGTATGTACAATTTAATAATTTTTTGGGCATAATTCCAGATTGCTCTCCAGAATGGTTGGATTCGTTCACAACTCCACCAACAATGCATTAATGTCCCAGTTTTCCCGCATCCCCTCCAACATTCATCATTATTTTTTCCTGTCATCTTAGCCAATCTGACAGGTGTGTAGTGGTATCTCAGAGTTGTCTTAATTTGCATTTCTCTGATCAATAATGATTTGGAACACTCTTTCATATGAGTGGTAATAGTTTCAATTTCATCCTCTGAAAATTGTCTGTTCATATCCTTTGACCATTTATCAATTGGAGAATGGCTTGATTTCTTATAAATTTGAATCAGTTCTCTATATATTTTGGAAATGAGGCCTTTATCAGAACCTTTAACTGTGAAGATGTTTTCCCAGTTTGTTGCTTCCCTTCTAATCTTGTTTGCATTAGTTTTGTTTGTACAAAGGCTTTTTAATTTGATGTAATCAAAATTTTCTATTTTGTGATCAGTAATGGTCTCTAGTTCATCTTTGCAATGTTAACAAATACTTACTTCATTGCCTATAGAGGCTTGCCGTGGTCCAGATTTTGTTATTCAAAATAGTTGATGTCATGTTTTCCCTTGAGTTAAGGAAACATTTACTCCTGATATCTTGGACCAATAAATATGAAAAGAACTTTAGAACATAGAACATTAGCCTTAATAAGGAAATTAGAATAATGTATATTAAGAGTTAGAAGGGACCATAGAATGAGAATGTTAGAACAGAAATGAGGATTAAAGCACACTCAGTTCAACTTCTTCATTTAGTAAGAGTAAGCTGAGACCAGGTACAAAATGACATATGACTTATCAAGATCATACAACAAGCCACAATAAATACTGAACTAAAACCTAATTTTGTGATTATCTGATCAAAACCCATTCTTGAAGATTATCAACTTATTTAAAACCAATTTATAAACTATGACTTGTAAAGTTTACCTTATTCTATTACATTCCACAGCTTGTTCAGGTATTCTTCATTTGATGAGCCCTCCCTCAGTTTCCAATTCTTTGCCACCACAAAAAGAGTTTCTGTAAATATTTTTGAACATGTGGGTCCTTTTCCTCTTTCTTTGACTTATTTGGAGTATAGACCCAGTAGTGGCAACACTAGGTCAAAGACCCAATTTAATGATTTTTGGAGCATAATTCCAAATTGCCTTCCAGAATTGCTGAGCCAGTTCACAACTTTATCAGTAGTAGCAGTGCATTAATGTATCTAGTTTTTCTACAACTTCTCCAGTATTTTTCATTTTCCTCTAGTCTGATTCATATTGATGAGGTTTACAGTGCTCTAGATTCCTGGTGGTTTAAAGGTTAGTGGCTTATAAGAGAGTTAGTAAGAATCCCCATTAAATCGGCCACAGGTTCTAAGAATCCCCATTAAATCAGCCACATGTTCTAGGAGTGAAAGAATTCATTCATTCCCAAATATTAGTTGCAAAATGAAAGTTTATTGTTAGATAGAAATCAGTTTAACCAGAGACTGATTTCTATAGTGGCAGATTTATGGAAAATGGAGTTTTACACTGAAAATGCAGTTTTCAGTGGATAGAAAGTCCTGGCAGCTGAGTGAGCCACCGAGGCCCATCTGCAAAAGACTTTAGTTGATGGAAGCTATTTTATTGAGTGGGGGCTGGGAAGCCCAAGCAGATCAGAACCAGTGAGGACTGGGTAGTCAGAATGGGGGCTGGGACAAGCCCAGATCTCCTATTGGAATTCAAAGGGATGCTTTTGACCAGGATTTGTAATTAAATGTCTGGAATCCTAGAAAGACAACTTGTCTGGGGAGGATATGCCTCAGCCAGGAAGGGGCTGGGAATCTGAAAGGAATTACAGATCAATAGGAAATACAGTTTCTTAAAGGGACCCCAACCTGCTTCAATATGTTTATATTGCCACAGGGGGGAAAATCTTTTTTCATTATATTTAGAATCTGAGCCACTGGAGTAACATACTAGGTATAATATTTTCATGCAAAAACAAAAAAATTGATATCCTAAATCATTATGTGACATTATGCAGTCAGAGCTCTAAGTAAGATATGATCTCAGGATAGCTTGTATACATACTCCGGAATAACATAGGCAGTCATTTTTAGTTTAGCATTTATCTTTAAATTGTTACAGATCACAACAGAATTTTTTAATCTTAAAGAAGAAAACTTAAACACTCTTGTGGTATTAACACGATAGGTTGATCACACAGTTTCAAGTACACACGGATGCTAAACTTTAACAGTTGCAACTCTATAAACAAATAATTTCAGTTTCTTATTGCTACATTTTGGGAACAGCCAGCTTTATATTCTCTCACATGACACATTTATAATACAATTTACCATAGTTTGAGGCCTTACTTTGTTTTTTGTGTCTTGGATCTCTTTGTCAATGTGGTAAAACTTATGAACCCCTTCTCCAAAAAAAAAAAAAAAAGTTTTTAAGAGCTTAAAAGAAAATATATAGGATTACATTTTAAAATAAAATGATGGGAGGAACCTTGAAGCTGTCCTCTGACTTTGGGGAGAATGTTTCAGGGTTCTCCCATCAAAACCAATTATATTAAAATATAGTTTATCAAAATATTTACAAAATAAATTCATAGAACCCAGATTGAGAACCTCCTCTGTTCTGGATCATGATAGTAATTTGTGTCTATGATATATCTCCATTTTTATTTTTAACCATAAATTCCTGAGGTCAAAGACTATGTCTGTTTTAATCTTTATATCTCTAGCATTTTTGTAAATTGTAAAATATATATATCCTTTGTGCATTTATTATACTCAAGAAATATTTGTTGAAGTTTTAAATTGTTCATGTTTTCCTAGTTAATTCAGTAATTCAGTCATCTATTTGTTGTATTACCATAGATAATATACTTACATGTGTATTTATCTTATTGAATTCCTTTGTCTTGAGTTCCTAGAAGATTCTTAAACCTTGTGTGATCAGTAATCCTGCAATAAATGCTTAAAAAACATTTATTAATCCTTTCTGTGTACAGTATCCCTTTGTGGCACTACGAATAATAAAGTATTAACACAGGAAAAGGCAGGTCAAAAACAGAAGAAACAGGAGTAGTCCAATTTGAGATCCAAAAAAAGAGAAACTTTTGAAGAAGGAGGAAGGCATATTGAGATAAAAAGGTCAAAGGAAGTTTTGGCAGACCTAGAATACCAGTTCAGAAATTTATACTTTTTTTATGTACTGGGAAACATTTTTGTTCAGAAGAGTGACATAGAATAGGACAGATAAGTAGCACAGTGCATAGAGCACTGGCTCTGAAATTAGGAGGACCTGTGTTCAAATTTAGCCTCAAACACTGATGAACTGCATGACTTCAGGCAAGTCACTTAACCTTGATTGCCCCACACAAAAAAAGAATGACAACAAAGTCATTCATTATCTTTGGATATTGATTGATTAGAAAGCTTGAGACTACAGATAGACAGTGATATTTGTTGTTTTAAGAGATTTAAATATTAATTAAGTTTAGATAATCAAAATGATTCATTGACATTCCTTCTGGCTAAAGTTCTACATTTATTTATTTGCAGGTACTACTACCCCAATGTCAGGGAACAAATGGTTGCCAGAGGCTCATTGCCATTATCCCGGCTGTGTGCCCTGGTGACAATGCAGCATCATGAGAATGTGGAACTACAGACCTTTAACTTACCTTTATTTCCAAGATCAGAGAACAAGAATGAATTCCAGGCCCAGACAGCAGGTAAAAACACTTACCACAAAGAACTTTATATTTCCTAAGGTAGTATTTGATTTTATTCTTTCACTTTTTTAAAAACCCTGATTCCTCTCAGTGTAGTTTTCAGTTTATCTGACTTAAGTTTGTTGCTATTTTAATAAGTTTTTATTAAGATATCAAGATTTCATCTTTGAAAGGAACTTATAAGAACTAGTCTAGCTCTTCCTAAATCATTAGTTACCTTCTTAGCATATAATAAATGTCTTTTCTCAGTCTGAACTACTTTAGCCATTAAAGGAGTTCACTACTTCTCAAAACTGCCCATTATGTTTTCAGACAGCTGTGATTATCAGGAAGGTTTTCATTAAGTTAAGCAGAGATGCCACTTTTGTGGCATACCTCTTTGCTTCTGGTTCTGCCTTTGGGAGCCAAGCAAAAACATATTTGATCTTTTGTTCATATAATAATAGTAGTAGATAGGGTTTATTTAGTGCTATTGACGAGATTAGATTCGGGGAACCAAAATGATGAGATTAGGGTTCCTGGTGGCCAGGGAGTTAAATGATGAGGTTAGTGGCAGGATCAGGGTTCAGGGAACCACATGAAGAGGTTTGGTTCCCCTAAATCCCTTTAGGATTGGCGCAAGGTAGGGAGTTGTAGGAACCCCCTTTCTGGCGGTGCAGAGGTCCTTTATAAAGGAATTTACGAACCCAAAAAGCTAGACTGATAAAAAGTTCATTATTGGCATTGGAAAGCCAGCCTTTGCTATGCATGAATAGAAAGACTCAATTCCTTAGAGGCAAGGTCTGACAGAGAGATATAAAGTCTTGTTAGGGAAATAGGTGAGGGAGATAAAGAGAGGGTAATGCTAAAAGAAAATATTATTTCAATGGGCAGAGGTTTCCTTGGCATAGCATGGCATATTAGGTCCTCTGCAAGGACTGAATTTAAAATTGGCTCTTTTTACAATAGAAACTTTGGCTACAAGCCTGGCTTGCTCCCAGTGAAGGCTGATGGGTGGAGTTTGAGCTGGAATTGAATGAGTCTTTCTTCAATTCAGTAGGGTTGGAATTCTCCAGCTTTGGACTCAAATAGCCCCACCTAGATAAACCACTTTATCTGATTCCCTGGGGCAGGGTCCTACAGAGGCAGGGTTCAAGGAGAAGTTCTCCTTCAAGGAGCTTTAGAGTTTGTGGGGTTAGGGTGGTCCTCATCACTATTATCTCATTTTATTCTAGCAAGATAAATAAGAGACAGGCACTTCCCATTTTACTGATGTGGAAACTGAGTCAGACAAAAGTTAAGTGATTTGCCTGGTGCACAATAAGTGAGTGTCTGAGGCTCCATTTGAACTCTTATCTTCCTGCTCCCAAGTTTCGGGTTCTAGCCACTTCAGTGCCTCATGAAAGCCCTTTAGACCAGTGGAAGCTTGGCCAGACTTGGACCTTATTGCAGCATTTTTTTTTTTAATTTTTAAACATTTTTATTTAAAATTTTATACCATTTAAAATTTTCCCCTCTCCCTGAAACAGTAAACATTCAGATACAAGTTATATATTTGGAATTATCTAAAACATTTTGTACAAGAACACTCAAATAAAAAAAAAAAGAAATGAAAAAAAGAAAGTGAAAAATGGCCATTTAAAATCTGGTTTCAAACTACCTACTTTCCCCAACATTAGTTTATCTTATTCTCAGACATATATTCTGAGATCTTGGCAAAACGTACTGTTTACTTTCCAAAATGACATGACATCTACCACATCAGTACATTCACTCAGCCTGTAATGGCACTGTCTTCATTTTCATCTTTTTATGTTCTTCTTCCCTCAAAGATTCAATTCAAAGGCCATCTCTTTCCTGAAGCCTGCCCCAGTAGTACACAGAGGAGTCCCCAACTAAACTATATTTTTCCTCCTCCAATTTGCATTGCATACTTTTTTCCAGATCTCTCCCATGTCTCCATTATGTTCTGTCTTGTGTTATACTTATTACTATACATGTATCCCTTTTATAGATTGTAAGCTTCTTGAGAAGCAAGGCTTATTATGTGGTTTTCATCTTTGTGTTCCAGTTTTAATTACAGTTCCTTAAATTTAATACATACCAAATAGTGTTTATTAAATTAAATTGTATCTTGTATTTACGCAGCTAAATATATGCACCTCAATGTCACGCTTAACATTTCTCTGTATTAAATGTTATCCTTGAGATCACAATGCATTGCTATGATTTGGGATCCTTGATTCTGCCCTCCATCAGCTCTCCATCCCTTTCTGTTGCTCTTAAGTCATCCAGCTGACAAAGTCACAAACTAATGAAATATTAAGTTAAATATTGTTGAGAAAGTTTTTTTTTTCTCTCTGCAAGAAGATTTTTAAGCAGCTTCCTCCTGCTTAATTTTACTAGCTTTTAGGTTTTTTTGTTTGTTTGTTTGTTTGTTTTGTTTTGTTTTGCTGAGGCAATTGGGTTTAAGTGACTTGCCCAGGGTCCCACAGCTAAGAAGTGTTACGTGTCTGAGACCAGATTTGAATTCAGGTCTTCGTGACTTCAGGGCTGGTGCTCTATCTACTGTACCACTTACCTGCCCCTCTTGTTTGTATTCTTACCTCATGGAGTATCCTAAGGTTCACCTTTTTTTAAAATTTATATCAAGTTTTTACAATGAATATTTTTTCAGGTGATTATTTACATTGTGTTTTGAGGGAAAGCATTGTAAGCAATTGCAATAATATTAGCAGTCATAGAAGTGAAAACAATCAAATGGTAAGGAAACTGACCAGAAAGAGCAAAGCAAAGTGAGCTCTAATTAGCAAACGTGGATTACAAACAATAATGGCAGCATAACTAGTCTTCTTCCTGTTGATCCAGAATAACTTGCTTTCCTAGCTTCTAAGAATTTCCAATCCTGTCTTTAGCTTTTTCTATAGTTGATTTTATGAGCTGTGCTGCTATAGCAATTTCTCTGTAGGCACTGACCTTCAGCCTCCCTTTGGGAAATTCAACTACACTTGACTCCTTTCTTTCCCTTTTACCTTCTAAAGACCCATTGGAGTCCAAAGTTATACGTGGAAAAATCATTTCCACAGCTACTGAGGTAGCCTGGGTTTTGTTGATCAGTGTCCAGAAACCCTGCAGCAAGGATGCCTTTAGGACTTAATTCTGCTTCCATTCTTACCACTAACTTACTCTGTGACCCTGAGCAAATGTCTTCTCACCTCTTCAACCCTCTGGTCTCAGTTTTCAGCTCGTACTGAATGAAGTATATCTTCTCTTCTAGCTCCAACATTGAACATTATTAAGAACCCTCTTGCCCTAACAATATATGTTATCGGAATCAGAAAACTTCAGAGGGAAGGGAACCTGGATGTCTTCCCATCCAACATAAATCTGAATTTTTCTTGTTAAGCCCTCTTCCTTAATTTCATAGTGTATAAAATGAAATGGTTGAATTATATGTTTTCTAAGATGCCTTCTGGCTTTGACATTCTGTGTTTTACATTTTAGCAAAATCTACTAAAAATAAAAGCTAAAATTTTTTGTGGGTTCCTTCTAGCGCTAATCCTCTATCTTTGTGAAATCCCTTATAGCTTGAACTATAGAGTTCCCCGAGTCCCTGAGAGGTTTACTTGTCACCTTTGTTTTTCAGGTCTGCTAGATGTGAGCCTAAGATACAGGCACACAACCAGGACATCAGAGGGAGTCATTGCTGCTCGAGCTGTGTCCATCTCAGTGCACATTCACAGAGCTAGTGGTTTACAAGCAGCAGCAAGGTAAGGTACTTTTCTAGGAATTGGAATGGGTACTGGTTCAAATCAGGTCTCTGGTTCAAGCATTCTCCTTGCTTTTTTCCTCTTGTAAACATGCTCAGTGAGCTTATTATAAGCAAAAGCTATTGTCTGGAAAATAAGCTATATATAGCCTGTTTTAAAAGTTTAGGCTACAAATAAATCCTTCTAATTATCTTTGATTTGTTCCTCTTGAAAGACCTGATACCCACAAAGCTTTACTCAGTACTCAGTTCTTCCTACAAGGGTTTGCTATTGTAGGAGATTGCATTCCATATTTGACATAGAACTGACCAGATTTGTCTTAGTTCAGTTTTCATCAGTGATTGACCCTTTTAGGAACCTGGCTAGCCCTCTCTAATTACTCAACCCCCTTTCTGTTCAGCTAGCATTTATTACATCCTCACTTCATACCGGACCTTTTGCTAGAATGGGGGACAAAGATAAAAAGTGTTCAAGGATCATTCATTTTACAGGAGAGATATATGTGTACAGACAGATCAGTAAATGTGAGATGTCAGTGAAATACAGGTACCTTCTGTGGAAGGATTATCAACAGCCGAGAGATCTAAAAATGCTTTTTTTTTTTTTTTTTTAAATAAGAGGTAGCACTTGAGCTGAGTCTTGCAAGGCACTGGTTATTCCAAAAGGTAGAAATGAGTGGGGAGAGCATCATAGGCCTATTAAACAGCCCAGCACCAAAGATGGAATATTGCATGTAGAGGAGAGCAATTAGGCCAGTTTTGCAAGAGCTTAAAGTAAATGATGTACAAAATAATATGCACTTAGCTTGGATAGCTAGGTTAGAACCAAACTGTGAAACATACCAAAAAGAAGAGTTCATTTTTTATCCTAGGGACAGTAGAAGACCCCTGACTCAAAGAAGGGACATGGTCAGATCTCTGCTTTTTAGGTATTTCTGTTTGACAGCTCTGTGGAAGATGAATTGGAGAGAAGAAAAATTGGATGCAGAGAAATCACTTAGGAGACAATTGAAGTTGCCCAATAAATGTAGGGAAACTAGTATAAGGAATGGCTTCAAGGAGCAAAAATGAGTCCTGTTTTGGACATGGTGAATTTGAACTGCTTTGGAAACATCTTTTAGGAGATGGATGGTGGTTATAACTAAGCATGCAAGGAAGTGAGAGATGAGAGCTAGATATATAAATCTGAGAATGATCAAAAAAGAAATGGTGATAGAATTCTGACATAGGAGCAAAGGTGATATCATTGAAAGAATAGAAATAAAGATAAAGACTCAGGACATAATTGTCTAATATGGAACATGGATGAAGAGTCTGCAAAGAAACTGGAGAAGAATTACCCAAACAGGTAGAAGGAGAATTCTAAGAGAGTAATGTCACCAAAACCCATAAAGGAGAGATAATCCTGAAGAAAGGGTTAGCCAACAGTGTCAAAAGCTGCAGAAATATCAGAGAGAGTGGGATCTGAGAAAAAGTCATTGGGTTTAACAATAAATAGATCATTGTGTTTATTGTGCATGCCATATACAAACCATCATGAGCCCCAATTGAGACATAAATGGTAAATCTCCTTTTACGTAGATCAGTGTCTAAAAGAATACAGTACCATTGCCCACAGGTAATATTGAACTAATCAGGTGATATAGAAGGACTGGCTCAGCTACATGACACAGTGGAAAATGCTGATCCTGGAGGCAGGAAAACCTGAGTTCAAATCTAGACTCAAACCCTTAATAGGTGGTGTGACCCTATGAAAGTCACTTAAGCCTCTGCTTGCCTCATTTTCTTATCTATAAAACGGGATAAAATGAAATGAGCTTGTTGAATTTTTTAACTGTCCAAAATGTCTATGGCACTCAAAAAGATCCCTACTTTGTAGTAGCTCCAGTATACTCCCTTGCCCCTACCTTCCAGGTCAAGATGTGAAGGGAGGAAAAGAAAGAGAATGTATGGCAAACTGAGAAGGCCTGGCCAACGTATGATGTTGAGATTCAGCAAGTCTCTTACCCCCTGGACACACCAGCCTCACCTATACTACACCAACTCACCTGGCTGGAAGGAGGAAAAGCCATTTAGCTTCCCTGGCTTCAGGCACTAAAAGAAGCAGCCCAGAGTTTAGAAAACTGAATTTCTAAAGTAAGAAAGCTGAGGAAATGTACTTGTATAAAACTCCAGAGAGATTGTTGCAAACCAATTTGCAATCACCTATTTTCAATTCCTCTTATAATGATAAACAACAAGAAATATTTTGGGATCTGAATTCTCTTAACAACCTGTAGTTAGATAAAAGAAGAAATAAACAGCATGACAGGAGATGTAGTGTAGTGTAAAAATCATGTGGATTGATAAAGGTGCTATTTCATTCCCTCCTGCTATAACAGAAAATCCAGAACAAAAACCAGGTATTCAAAGTTTAAGGCACAAAGTAGTGAAGAACTTATAAAATTAGCTAAACAATTTGATAAAAAAGAAACCAGATGTAAAACAGGAACAAGACTATGAAACTCATAATTTTGTCCAAACAGGTTCAGAAAAGATTTTAAATAATTAAAAGATGGTGCACAGATACAGGATCTGCACTCATTGTCCAGATTTCATGAAGCAAATATTACAGTGACAATAAAGAGCAACTCCTTTATCTCTTAAGGAAGAACACTAAAAATTACAGTAATTTTGACCCAACTGCTGAAGCAGCACTCATTGCTGCTTTTTGATGACTTAACTTAGAAAAGTAATGGACAGTTAAGCCAAGATCTGTTTTTTTTTTACTATCTGGCATAATATCCATGGCAAAAATAACACTCTGAAAGAGGATATAGATGATTTTGCTGAAACTGTGGTCACTGAAAAACACATGAGTAAAATTTCAGGATAACAAATTTGACCTCAATATCAATCACTTCTCCAGCAGACTCCTTTGTGATGGCATAGTCAAGTGTAATTTCCTCTACTGCAAAATAAAAGATTATCAGTAAGTTTGGGAGATGCATACTGGCTTTGATTTTGATGATGGTAATGGTGGCTGGGAATAATTGCTAGGTGATGGCTCTTTTGTTATGCAAGTTTCTCAAGCCTCAACTTTTAACTACAGAAATTTCTTAGCCAACTGTTCAAAAAGATACTTGTCTGGTTATAGCTAGTAAAAATGATAAAACTAGGGGAGGTTTGGCCAATAGTAAAAAATCTTTCAAAAAATTTACAAGATCTTCCTTCAAAGACAGATAACAAATTTACCTAATCCTACAAAACTTTTTATTTCCTCAGATAATGAGTTTATGCAAATAATACCCATTGGGAGTAATGTAAAATTTGAGGAAAACTTCAAAAAAACTACTGATTATTCTGAACTTTCATTTGCATCTATTGTTCAAAAGGCAAAGGAAATTATTTATCCTAAATTTGGACCAAATTTCTGCAGAGAAGTCTATTTTGTTGACAGAGCATCCAATCATTAGCTACAAACTATGGAAGATGGAGAAATTTACATAGTTGTCATAAGTCATTTAATGTTCCTATTAAAAGAAATCCTAATAATTTTATAAAAATATCTAATGAAATCAGTTTTTGTAATTTAGATCAAAACGTTGCATCAAAGCATGCCATGAATTAGGGAAGTCTTGGAATGCAAATCATGAGGATTAGGCATATAATCATATTAAAAAGCTTGTCTAGCAAAAGTACACGAAACAAAAGGACAGCCATGGCTTTGGGAAAATGTGAACCGTCAATGTAATCCCTATTCAGGAAATAGAAATAATTTAATTCTCTCTGAAAAAGGGTACCAGTTGAGGCAACATAAACATTTGAACACAAAAATATTTCTGCACATGGAACCCCCCATTAAGACAAATTAAGCAAAAAGAAAAGTCAACATAAAGAAGGTACTAATTATGTAAACTGCATATGTTACAGATCTTAAAGATCTGAGTAAAAAACAAGTACCCAAATTATCATAAGAGTGACATTCTTTTTTGGGAAAATACTAATATTCCACCAGAAATGTACAATTCTTACAGAAAATTTAAATTTGGGAATAAGTTCAAGCCATACAAATACAGAAAACCCTCCTTATTCAAGAAATATATACGATCAGAATCTTATTGTTTAATGTTTAAAATTGCAAATAAATCTTTCCACCCAAATATGTACATATGGTAGTTAACAAAAGATTTTTCAAAGTCCAAAAATGTTATAAGATTTAAGTATTTGTGTGCATACTAATTATTTGAGTCTGTAAGGGGAATTGTTAATAATTTTAAAGTGTGATTGTGGGGAATCATCTCTGAGAGAAATGAAACTTAAGGTTCATCAAACAGGAAATCTTTTTTTCTTATTACCAAATTTGGATCTTAGCAATATAATAAAGGTTTGATTTTCTGATTAACATATTAATAAATTCTCAAATTTTCATACTGCTTATAATGAGGATGATAGAAATATAAAGGATTTGATTCCTTCATAACTTAATTAGTAAATATTTCCACTTATGGAGGCAACCAGGTGGCAAAGTGATTACGAGTACTTTTCTATTTCTTCATTCAAGGACCAGCCCCTGTAGATCAATCATTCAGTAAGAGCAATAGATGAGAGACCTCCAGGTATATGTTCTGCGATCTTGGACAAGACTCCACACAACTAGGACTTTATAATTAGAATCCAATCTTGCCTTTAATAAATTAACCCCTGTATTTTGAATCCTGCATTAGGATGCTCAGCTTATGATAGAGAAAAGCCAATCAGTGTTCTAGGATTTCTTCATCTAGATTGCTAGAGACATCTGAGTCTGATCATCAAGTCACATTCTCAGCAGAAAGAGCTTAAGACTTTTGGCCCACATATTTCTATCCCCTCATTAGTTGTTGAACAGTGAGGGTTGATTTTCATTTATTGGAATACTTTCTTTTCTAAAGGTTTTCTAAAGTGTTCAGGGACCTCCATGGTTTTGGCTTTGGTTACCAGAGAGACCAATGACCATCATTTTATTTATTTTTTTTGCTACTCTAACTAATTAATTACCCAGAAACTCTGTCTCTTGGGCTTTTCATTCATAACAAGAAAAAAGGCTCAAATATTAGGAAGAACTGGAAATGCCTCTTGTAAAAAGTATAATTTGTTCTTAGTCTTGAAGGTGACCTGGAGTCAAAAATGGGGAGGAAGAGCATCCCAGACATTGAGGATAGCCAATGAAAAGTCAGGGCCAGGAGGTGGAGTGTTTGTATATAAGAATAGCAGATTTTTATTAGATTGCAGATTACATAGATGGATATAAAATGTAAGAAGAGTGGAAAATTAGGAAAGGACTATGCCAAAAAGAACTTTGGAAACCAGGGAATTTTGTGTTTGTTGAATAGAAGAGTAACCATGTGGTCAGACCTGTAGCCTTGGAAAGATTACTTTGGCAGCTGAGTTAAGGAGAGACCTGAGATAGGGAATTCAGCCAGAAGGCCATTGCAATATTCCAAGCATGTAGTAATGAGGCAGGGACTATTAACAGGTTAACATCAAAAGGCCTTGAAATCAAGGAGGCTCACATTCCAGCACTTACTGTCTTTGTAGCTATGAACAAGGGAATTAAACTCTCTGTCCTTCATTTTCTTCATTGCTAAAATGAAGGAAGGCCAATAACCTAGAATCCCATCTCACATTAAAACTATGATCTTATAATTAGCACATATGCAAAGTACTTAGGGGCAGCTAGATGGCAGTGGATAGAGCATGGGCCCCAAAGTCAGGAGGACCTGAGTTCAAATGTGGCCTCAAACACTAAATATTTACTAGCTTGTGACCCTGGGCAAATTAGTTAACCCCAATTACCTTGCAAAATAAAACAAAATAATAAATTTTAAAAGTACTTATTATGTGCTGGGCTCTGTGCTAGGAGATGAGAAAAGAGGAAAAAATTAAAAATAGCCCCAGCTCCAGTTTTCTGTCTACCTTTGAAACTAGTTTACCCAAAAGAGGAGTTTCTGTTTTATCCTAGAGGTGGTAAGGAGCTAGTGGAGCTTTTTTGAGCAAGGGAATGCTATGGTTGAGCCTCTGCTTTAGGAATATCATTTTGTCAGTTGTATGGAGAATAGAGAGAAAAGAGACTTGCAACTGGTAGAACAATTAGAAGAGTAATGTAATAATCCAAATGAGAAGTGATAAGGGCTTGACTAGGGCAGTGACTGACTAGAGAAAAGGAGTAAAGTAGGGAAGTAAAAATATCAAGATTTAGCAAGTGATCAGGTATGTAAGGTGAGTGAGAGTAAGACATTGAAGGTATGGCCTAGATGTTGATTCTCTTAATGATATTAAAGATATTCAGAAAAGAAGTAGGTTTGATGACAAAAGATAATTATTTCTCTTTTGGGCTTAATATATATAAGAAACCATTGGCCTTCCAGTTTGAAATGTTCAGTAGACAATTTGTGATCATTGATTTTGAGATCAAATGGGGAGACTAGAGGGCTAAAATTGAGTTAATAATTGAACCAATGAAAGCTGATGAGGTCACCAAGAAAGAAAAGGACTTCAAATTTTATTTATCTTAAATCCTTCTGATTCCAGTCCTAGCAAATAGGTGTATTGTAGAGGATGGACTTTTAATAATACGAGCAATAAAAAACCCATTAGATCATAGAATCTCAACTGGATGGGTTAAATATCTAGTCCAATCTCCAAATTCATTGTAAATTTCTACAATATCCTATACCTGAATGCCCTTTAGTGACCAAAAAAATCTACTTCTTCATAAGGCAACATAGTACATTTCTGTACATTACTAATTTTAAGACATTTTCCTTTGTGTTCAGTATTTTCAGATGTGAAGGATGAGCTTGTCTATAGTTGCAAGGCTTTGGATCAGACTGGTTCTTAGCTTAGAATTCTTTAACAATAGTTCTCTACCATATACTTTTTTTTTAGCCAAAACTATTACAACCTCTTATCGCTCACCTCTATCACTGGTTGTGCCATAAAGGCAGCAGTTATATATGCCCATTAAGTCTTCTCTTAGGATTTGTTACCTGAGTAAGCTGGAGCCTAATATTACTTTACCCCTGCTTACTTTTCTCCTCTTAGAGTCATGGCTGAGCAGGAACCTTCTTTGCGATACAGTGCAACAGTAGGTGTTAATACGTCAGTCACCACACATCTCTCCTTCCTGCCCAAGGGAGAGCAACGCCAGACACACCCTGTGGCCCGTACCTTCTGCCCTGAATTCTCCCATCACATGGAGTTCCCCTGCAATCTAGTGACCCAACATAGCAGTGGGGAAGCCTGTTTTCTGGCAGAGCTGTTAGAGTTTGCTGAGATCATTTTCTCTTTGTATCACCAAGACACAAAACCAGGTGAGTCCAAATAATGTTGTTACTTTATATTCATGTAAGTTAACATACATATGTGCATGCAAAAGACATGAACTCCAGAATCTAAAACCAACAGTCATTTATCATAACAGTCAAGTCACTCAGAAGATATTTATTAAATACTTCCTAACAAAAAAAAGAAATAAGGGCCTTCATGTAATTTCTTCAAAAAGTTAGATATTTAAATCTCTCAGGATTACAATTATTAGAAATAAAAAGGAATATCAACATTTCTCATATGTGTGGCACCTTTTCAAAAGTTTTACACGTACTAGTACATAAAAACATAAATGCAGAAAACCAGAAATATTAGATATATAAATTATAATTTTAAAAGGGTTTTTAAACAACACAAAATGAAATGGAGAGTAAATAATTAGATCATGAAGAATATATGGATTAAAGACCAAATAATAGATAATTTCATCAGTGAAAATAGCAAATACCAAAAAATTTAGGATAAAGCCATAGCAGTCCTTAGGGGAAAATTTATTTCTCTAACCATTTTCATTAATAGAAGATTAAGAATAGATCAATGAATTGTTCATAAAACAATGAGAAAAGTTACATTAAAAACTCTACCAAGCACAAAAATAGAAATTATGAAAATCAAAGAAATAAAATTGAAAATAAAATTAGTAGTAGTTTCTTTCAAATAAATGTATTATTTATTTTTAGCATTCTCTTTTTTTAAATTTTAAGTTCTAAATTCTCTCCCCTCTAGGACCATCCTGACCCATTGAGAAAGCAAAATAATTTGATATCATTTATACATGAGAAGTCATGAAAACATATTTTTATATTAGCCATGTAGCAGGGAAGAAAGGCAAAATAAATTAAAATGAAACAACTATACTTCGTAATCTATATCAGATTGCTTGTTGCCTTGGGGAAAGAGAAGGGAAAGGATAGAGAGAGAAAAAAAATTTGGAACTCAAAGTCTTATAAAAAATGAATGTTTAAAAATTATCTTTACATATAAATAGAAAAAATAAAATACTATTAAAGGGGGGAGAACAGTCTGTACTCGAGTTCATTTCTGTGGAGGTGAGTGGCATTTTTCATCACAAATCCTTTGAAATTATCTTGGATTATTGTATTGATCAAAGTAGCAAAGTCTTACATGAACTGATATACTTCAACAACGATACTGTTTGAGGATGTATTCTGATGGAAGTGGATCTCTTCAATAAAGAGAGCTAATTCAGTTTCAGTTGATCAAGGATGGACAAAAGCCATCCTACACCCAAAGAAAGAACACTGGGAAATGAATGTAAACTGTTTGCATTTTTGTTTTTCTTCCTGGGTTATTTCTACCTTCTGAATCCAATTCTCCCTGTGCAACAAGAGAACTGTTCGGTTCTGCACACATATATTGTATCTAGGATATACTGTGACATATATAACATGTAAAGGACTGCTTGCCATCTGGGGGAGGGGGTGGAAAGAGGGAGGGGAAAAATTGGAACAGAAATGAGTGCAAGGGATAATGCTGTAAAAAATTACCCTGGCATGGGTTCTGTCAATAAAAAGTTATTTAAAAAAAAAACAAAGTAGCAAAGTCTTGCACAGTTGATCATCATTACAATGTTGCTGTTACTGTGTGCAATGGTCTCCTGATTCTGCTTGCTTCACTTTGCATTAAGTCATATAAGCCTTTCTAAATTTTTCTGAAATCATTCTGCTCATCATTTCTTATAGTACAGTAGTATTCTATCATAGTCACATATTACAACTTTTTCAGCCATTTCCCAGTTAATGGGCATCTCCTCAATATCCAATTCTTTACCACAAAAGGAGCTATTTAAATATTTTTGTTCATATGTGTCCTTTTCCTTTTTCTTTGCTCTCATTGGAATATACATCTAATAATGGTATGACAGGGTCAAAGAATAAGCTGTTTAAAAGCCCTTTGGGATTGTTCCTAATTGCTCTTCAGAATGGTTGTATCAGTTCCCAATTCCACAAACCAGAGCCTTAGTGTTCCAGTTTCTCCTGCACTTGTCATTTTCCTTTCCTTCCATGTTAACTTGCATTCCTCTATAATCAGTAGTGATTTAAAGCATTTTTTTTCACATCACAATATTATTTTTATTTCTTTTTAAAGCTTCCTGTTCATATCCTTTAACAATTTATCAATTGAGGAATGGTTTATTTTTATAAATTTGACCCAGTTCCATTATATATCTGAGAAATGATGCCTTTATCAGAGAAACACTAAAATTTTTCCCCCAATTTTGTGTTTTTCTTCTAATCTTGGCTGCATTGATTTTGTTTGTGCAAAAACTTTATGTAATCATAACTATCTATTTTACCTTCCAAAATTATCTCTGTGTTTTTTGATTATAAATTCTTATCATAGATCTGACAAGTAAATTTTTCCTTGCTCCTCTGATTTGATTATATCACTTTTTATATCTAAATCATATATCTATTTTGACCTTATCTTGGCATATGGTGTTAGATGTTGATCTGCACCATTTCTACCAAGCTGCTTTCCAGTTTTCCCAAATTTTGATTTGGCGAACAAAATATGTAAGAAGGTATTATACAATGGCTCTTATCCTAAGAGCTTAGATCTTTGCATTTAAAACTAGAAGCTGTTTTTATAATAAGCCAAATTAAATAAATTGCTAACTGATTTGATCCAAAAAGAGAAGAAAACCAATTGTCCATTTAAAATATTAAAAAGCATTCACAACAAGTATGAGAAAAAAATAAATATTATTAGAAATTATTTTTCCCACTTTTGGCAAAATTGATAATTTAAATGAAATCAATGAATATTTATAAAAACATAAAATAATCAGATTAAGAGAACAAAACCCAGAAAATTTAAATGAGTCAGTTATAGAAAATCAAATTGAATTAGCCATAAAAGAACTTTCAAAGAATTTTAAAATCCAGGACCAGATAGATTTACAAGTTAGTTCTGCCAGACATTAAAAATACAATCTCAATATTACATAAATTGTTTGCAGCAATAGGGAAATAAGGCATTTTATTCTTCTATGAAACAAATAAAACCCTAATCTCTTAAGCCAGCGAGAAATAAAACAGAGTTTAAAAAAAAAAAAAACAGCTCTGGGCTATTGTTGCTAATGAATTTTGATACAAAAAAATAGAATAAATGTATAACAAAATCTGTAGTAAATTATTTTAACAGATTATGCTCTGTGACCAAAATAGATTATACTTAGAATGCAAGCTGTAAAGTGCACAATACAGAACAAAATATTCTTTTTTTTTCTTTTATCATTTTGTATTTAAGTTTAAAATAAATTAAAAACTTTCATACAAAAAAGAATGCAAGATGTATTCAGTTTGTAAAAAACAATGAAAACATCACCATAATATAAAACATCTACAACAATTATAAAAGTCATATGATAACATTCAGAAAAAGTTCCTTTTTTAAAAATCTGTATTAAAAGCCTTAAAAATATCTAAAACTAACAACTAACATTTATCTGTAATGGAAAAATGCTAGATATCTTTTCAGTAAGGTCAGAGATAAAATAAAAGTTTTATTATTACAACTATCATTTCGATATTTTTATATAGTTCTAAAGTACTAGCTATAGCAGTGACAAGCAAAAGAAATTGAGGAAGTAAGTATAGGCAAAAATTTGAATATAAAATTTATCAATATGATGATATGCTTGGAGAACCTTAACTGAAACAATAACTCCAGTAAAATAAGAATTTTTTTTTGGGGGGGGGGGTTGGTTTTGTTTTTAATAAAAATTAGCTCACATAAGTGATCAGCCTTTGTTTATATTCTTTCCTTCTTTTCCCCATCCCTTTTACTTCCCAAAAAGACAGGAAGATAAAAAGAAAGTCCATTCAAAAGACAATAAAATAAGACAGTAGTACCTAAACTATTTATTACTTTAGGGCAATCTAAGCAAACTATTAAAGGGGTCTTTTATAGAGCTAGAAAAATTTATCTGGAGGAACACATGGTCAAGAACTTCAAGGCAAATAATGAGGGGGGAAAAGGTAAGCTATACCAAAAACTCAAACTGTACAGAGCAATAATAATCATTAAAAGTGTTTGGTATTGTTTAAAAAAAAAAAATTGAAAAGATAGTCTTTGAAGCATATTTGCTACATAGAACCACATGGGTAATTGAACATAATAACATGGTATTTCATACCCAGTTACCCCACCTGTTGATGTAACTGGAAAGCAATATGGCAGAAATTAGCTTTGGACCAGTATCTTATGTTGTAGAACACAATAAACTTTAAGTGGATATAGAACCTAGATGTTAAAAAGTCCTATCATTAACAAATTGGCCAAAAAAAAAAAAAAACTGTATTCATAACTATGAATAAGAGAAGAAAAATAGTTTTAGGACATAAAATATTGAAAAAAATTATAGATAAAATAGAATTAGAATTTAAAGGGCAAAATTCAACTAGGAGAAACCTTTACAACAACTTCTCCTAATGAAGGGTTTGGTAGACAAGTCATCTAGGTAATTGATGTAAATAATCAAAAAATATGGTCAACAACCATCTTAGAAAAAAACACAAAAACCTGTTTTTAATTCCTAATGTGATTGCTAAAAATTAAAATAGCTGTGAGATACAATCCCATTAGTTTTACAAAGATGACAAAAAAAATGACCACAATCATTATATATAGTAGAGCTCTGAAGTAGGCCTACCATTTTTGAAAGCAATACTAAAAAGTCAGTGAATTGTATATACACTCTTTGACCCAGTGATACCATACCATAAATACATAATTCAAAGAAATAACAAAAGAAAAAGACTGCATTATAAGATTTATAGCAGCACTTTTGGATATAGTTAAAATAGTGGAAACAAAATAAGTTCCCTGATATCTATTGAGAGATTGGCGAACAAAATATGTAAGAAGATATTATACAATGGCTACATAAGTGTTTTAAAAAAATTTTTAAGGCATCTGATTAATGTAGTGACTAATCCCAACTCCCAAAGATTGATAATGAAACAGTTTTTCCACCTCTTGGTAAAGTAGTAATGAACTGTAGGGTCAGAATGACATTTAGAATTTTAAACACAGGCTAAGTTTGAATTGATTTTGCTTGGCTATCCTTATTTATTTTAAGGGAGAGTCACCTTGGGCGAATGATATATATTTTTTAAAATTTAAGCTGTTGAAAATTTTAAAATATACAGGAAAGCAAAAAGAAGTACAGTAAGAAACTGGGAAATAAGCATTATTGTATTAAATTTATACTTTTAAAAATTAAGCTATATATTTAAAAGATTGTTAAATTTTTTTAAGATTTAGCCAATGAAGAGGGAACAAGTATGACAGAGTAATTTGTAATGACTGTCACTAACTCATATTATCCTTTCTTTTCCATCTGCTTACTTGTCAACTTCTAATACCTATCCTTTAATCCTACAGTATGTTATAGATGAATCTCCCTTCTTAAGCCCTTTCATGTAAGGTTCTATATAGTCTGGCTTCAGTCTGCCTTCCTAGTTCATATTCTGCTTCCCTTTATATACAGTATGATTTAGCCAAATTGGATGACTTCTCTTCACACATATCTCATAGTTTTCCACCTCCCTCCTATTCATATACAATCTCAGTTGGAAGATACCCATAATCCATCTAGTCTAACTCATAGCAGCATAGGAAACTTCTTTTTTAAGCAACATTTTATCATATAGCTTTTGTTTGAAGATCTCCACTGATGGGGAACCCAATAGTTCCTGAGGTAGCAGACCATTTTTACCTTATATATACTTTTGTAATTCTTTCTCAACATCTAGGAGTTTCCTATACCATTGAAATCATTCCCAGCAATAATTCACATTCTTCCCCAGTGCCCAACTTAAATACTTAACTATAGAGCTTTACCTAGGTTTTTTTCATCTTCATGTAAACAAAAATGACCTCTTTCTTTTGTAAAATATATTGGCTTTTATAGTTTAACATTATATCTTGTATTAACTTTATGTGTATCTTCTATAGGAATGTAAACAATCTGAAAGCAAGGATGATTTCTTTTGCATTCAACAGAGTCCTATGAATAATTGTACCTTATTGAATATTTGTTGAATTAATGAATGAAATTCAATAAATACAATTTAGGAAACATTTACTAATTTCCTTCTACATAAATGCAAAGCAGAGATCCCTTGGACAAAATTCTATGAGAAATGTACTAATAAGTAAGAAATCTACTTTCATATGAACTGGACAAGGAAGGATATAATATAACTTTGTCCTTAAGGGGTTGCATTTTTGACAGGTAGAGATTGGTGGGATAATGGAAGAGAAGCTATTCTAAGCATGAAGAGATGTTATAGAAACAAGAGAATGATGAAAATATTTGTTTTGTTGAGTCATATCTGACTCATCAACTTAGAAGGGACAGAGTGTCTGAGAGAAGTCCAGAAATGTAGAGTGGAGCTAGAAAATGACTTGATGATAGAATCAGGAGATTTTACTTAAACATTATGTCCTAGAGAGCCCTAAAGTCCTTGAATACAAGGAATGTCATCTTAATAGCAATACATTAGGGATATATGGACTGGAGACATGGAGATTTGATAGGAGGCTATGAAAATAGTTAAGTCAAGAATTGATATCAGTTTAAACCAAGAACATTGCAATGGGAATTGAACAAAGGAGATTTTTAAAAGGTTATATAAAGAAGAATATTTTAAATAAAAGTCAAATACCAGAGGATTACTTTCATTCAAAACATTAGTGAAACCTTTAACCAGCTATTTTCTCTATTCTCAAACTGCAATGTGGTTTATGTACTGTACTAAAAGTTTTGGTCTATGAGTCTCTTGGGTTATTTTTAATTTTGTTAACCTTGATTTTATAGGTTGTCAGTCAGATCATATTCAGCCTTTAAAAGAGTATCTTCTTGGAGTAGTCAGGATTCCAATGAAAGATTTGCTCATCAAAAGGTCAGGTGAGTAATTTGATTGTTCTTCAGGTCTTTGAATCACTGAGTTAGCGAGAACTTTGAATAGCTAACTCACTTAGTGACTAGGGACAAATTCACTTGTCCTATCTGGGTTTCAGGCTCCTCCTCTAAAATTTGGGATTTTAACTTGATTTCAGGTTCTTTCCAGCTCTAAAATTCCATGTACTTTGTTTTTTATTTCAATAGTATTTTATTCTTCCAAAGTTACATGTAAGTAAAGATAGTTTTCAACATCCAATTTCATAAGATTCCAAATCTTTTTCCTTCTCTGCCCCTTGTCTCCTTCCTCCCCAAAACAGCAAGCAAGCTGTGACATTCTGTACATTTGTTTATTTTCACATATTTAATCTGATCAAAATAACCTTACAAGAGAAACAAAATAAAAATTAATGTCTTCATCTTAGAAATTCTCTTACTCCATTATGCATCTCTCTCTAGCCAAGTTAAATCTACTTGAATTCTGCTCTCTCTGTCAATTTTCTTACTCCATTATGCATCTCGCTCTAGCCAAGTTAAATCTACTTGAATTCTGCTCTCTCTGTAAAAATATGTTTTCTAGTAAAATATTATCTCTGTCTAGTTATGGGTCCATGTTTCTTGTTAATTCTTGAGAAAGATAGAAACAGCACTCCTCCATAATTATCTTCTCTATCAGGAATTACAGGGTGGTATCCAGTCATCTTGCCTGAGGACCTGGCTGCAGCACAAAATACAAATATCATGCAGATGATTGTGGGAGGCCTGGAGCTATCAGTTTCCTTTGCCCATTCTGGTGACAGAGAGCGGGTCTTGGAAGCTGCTAAACTTCTGGGCTGGAGTTTTGAGGAAGATCCCACTGACCTTCTCACAGATGTTGAACAGTGGCCAGCTACCATCACTATCTCCACCCCAAGAGCATGGCTGCCGACCCATTGTATGTTACTGGCTGGCCAGACCCACATCCACAAGGCCACCCACTGCTATCTTCGCTATAAGTTATATGACCAAGAGGGCTTCTGGACCCCACTCAGAAAACCAAAGGTAACCACGGATGAAAAACAAGTCACAGTGACATTCACGACAACCAAAAAAGTAGATGTTAATGTTGGGCCATCACTCCTTTGGTACTTCAGGGAAGAGAAACTGGAAATCCAGGTGTGGCGATCATATGGGAATGACAGTGTGGAGAGGCCCCACCTGACTGACACCTTGATTGGGGCAGCCTATGTGGACCTTTCCAGGCTCAGTGTGAAGACAGCAAAGACACTGACTGTTAGCGGTGAGTAGTCATTTTGACGATGTAAGAGAATGGCATAGTGTGATAAATTGGATAGGAAGTGAGAAGGTTCTGGGGTCAAATCCCAGCCCTGCTATTTATTAAAAGTTATGATTTTTTTTTTTTAAATAGGAGTAGGGTTGATGGTCTTCATAGTTCTTTACAGCTCTAATAAGAGCTGGGCTTTTCAATCTAAGCCCAGGCAAGTCACGTAACCTCACTAATTATCAGTTTCCTCAGCTATTAAATGACTGGATAGGGGAAGAAGGAAGGGTTGAACTAGATGATTTCTGATGTTCCAATTCTTTATCTTTTGAGCTATACATTTTATATCTAGTACTGGCCAAAGTGGCCATGTGACCTAGAATCAGGAAGACACAAGTGCAGCGTCAGATATTTGCTAGCTATATGACCCTGGGACTTCTTTCTGATTCAAATATTTTCTCTGTTTAATAGAGATAATAATCTACCTCCCAGTGGAGTTGTGAAGGTCAAACAACATGGTATTTGTAAAATAGCCAACACAAATGTTAGCTGTTATTATTGTATGTATCATCCTACAAGATAAGAAAAAAGTTAATTTCTTCATAGCCTTTTCCTGGCACAATTCTCCTAACATGTCCCATCCCTAGTGCTGAGGAGTCTGTAAGTTATCCTAACTTCTTCCATGGTAAGGCCAATTTTATTCCCAAAGAAATTGTTATTTAGGCAGTTATTTGAATATGAGTTAGAGAGGAAGAGAGGAGTTTATCTCTGTTATCTCATACAACAATCCCTAGATTCAGAACTGGCCCAAAGTCACAGTACCAGTCTGATAAATTCCCTGAGAGTTAATAATACTTAAACTATCTTGATGTATTGACATCATGGCAGCTAGAAATCCTGGCCCTGGAAGTTATTGTGGAAATTGTTAATTTAAAAAAAAAAAAAAAAACTCCTAATTCCCTTGAGGAGAAAATGTGCTTTATTGTGTCTAAGGGCATTAAGTCTTTTCTGAGAAATTTTCCTTGAAATTCTGAAGAAAGAGGATTTGGTGCTACTGAAAGGTCTTTACAGACCCTGTCCTGCCCCAAACTAATTCTCTTGAGTCTTACATCTCCAACTAACTTTTAGACATTTCATACTGGATGTCCAGAAGATATCTTAGACAGCAGAATTCATTTTTCCTCCTAAAACTTCCTCCTCTTTCTATGTTTCCTATTACTTTTGATGGTCAACACCAGCAGATGCAAGAGTCATCCTGCATTTCTCATTTTTCACCTACCATAACCAGTTTGTTGCCAATACCTGTCGATTTATCTTTATAACATTTCTCAAATATACTCCCTTGCCTCCTTTCAGACTGCTGCTGATGGGTGTGTCTATCTGAAGTCTCTTCGCACACCAATCTATCTTCCATTCAGCCAATAAAATGATTTTACTAAAGCCTAAATCTGATCCTGTCAATAAACTCAAGACGCTTTTTATTGCCTTTATACAGATGCAAAGGATCATATATAAAATTAATTGTTTGGCACTCAAAGCCCTTCATAACAGCCCTCTCCACCTCTTACAGTCTTCTTGCACCTTATTCTCCAATTTTTTAATACAGTGACATCTCCTGGCTTCCCATGAGCAAGACATTCCATCTCTAAGGGTTTTTTCTATCCATCCTCCATGCCTGGAATGTTCTCCCTCCTCTGCTCTGACTCCTGACTTTCCTGCTTTCCCTTAAGTCCCCACTAAAATTCCACATTCTGCAGCAAGCCTTTCCCAACTCTTCTTAGTTCTGGTACTTCATCTTTTCTTAGTTCTGGTACCTTCTCTCTCTCTAAGGTAAATATTTCCTAGTTATTCTATAGATAGTTTGCTTTGTATATATTTATTTTCTTGTTGTCTCCCCAATTAGATTATAAATTCCTTGCACAGGGACTGTCTTTTAACTCTTATACCCAATTTTAGCACAATGTCTGGCACATAGTAAGTGCTTAATAAATGTTTGCTTGATTGCTTGATTTTCATTTACTTCAGTTAACATGAAGTATTTTTTGCTTTGCTGGAGATACAAAGTTGAATAAAACAATGTTGGTCAGATCTAAGCTCTAGCAGATAGACTCTGAAGGAGGAAGGATGGTCCATCCCAGTTAGAGTTGACTACTGATAGTTATTCATACTCTTGGACTACAAAGAAATAATCCTTCTGTAAGTGCAGCTAAGAGACATCAATGCTGAAGTTGGAGAAAATAAATTTGTAGAATAAGAATGAAATGGGAAAGAATTAGGAAATAATTTAATTACTATGACCCTGTGGCAAGAGAGAATATAGTTAGTGAGAGAATGGTATGACTGTGTGGAATTATGAGTTAATGTGAATGTTTGTAAATATAAATCCCTAGCTTGGATCTAAAAATGGAAGAATAAGCCAACCCAACATTAACTAAGTTCCTATGTATCTAGCACTGTAATTCCTATAATTAGGAATTCTAATACAAAAGTTAAATAATCTCTGCCCTCGAGGAGCTTAGATTCTTCTTAGGAAGAACAACCTCTATACAGAAAAGTATAGACAAGTAATTTAGGACATGATGGAGTAAACTTAACAAGTGGAAGAATCAGAAAAGTGTCTTAGAAGAGATTATATTCAAGCTGCTTCCTAATGAGAACAAGATTCCCTGGTGAGGAGGGAGCAAGGCTTAAGCAAAGATGCCAAGAAGGGAAAGAAGTAATAGCAACAACATGGTCACTGAATTTAATTAAAGTGAATTTTTGTAACTTTTGTAATCTTCCTTGTGTAGGTGTTTATCCTGTATTTGGGCGTGGTGCCTCAGACTTGTCAGGGGCAGCAGTTCGCGTTCACATTGTTGTCACCGCAGAAAAATCTACTTCTTTTCCCCCTGGGCCTGCTCACCAGACTAACTACACTGAAGACAGCAGTAACAGTGATTCAGAAAGGATTCCCCACCAAGAGGACCCTGTAGAGCCTGAAAACAAGAGTGACTGCAAGAAACTTGATTGTTCTCAGAGCCCCCAGGCAAAGTCTTCCCCTGTAGAAGCAGGCACAGCGGATTTGGAAGGCACATTTGCTGTCAGCATCTTAGTGGAAAGAGCAATGCACTTAAGTTTGAAAGGTAATTTTCTTAACTCTCTGAATTCTAGAATCTCAGCAGTTTATCTAATCTTAGCAGCTTATCTAATCTGACACATATGGGAGCAATCCCTTTTCAAACTTCCTTGATAAATGGTTCTGCCAATCAAATTCCCTCTTAAGATAGCCCATTCTCCCTGTGGGCAGAGCCAATAAGAAGCTTTTCCTCTAACTTGAAGAATAAAGTTGAGCTTACTTTTGTGTGCCATTTTAGGATTTACAAAATACTTTCTTCTCAACAGTCTTATGAAGTAGATAGGGACTCATTTTACAGATGAGACTATTAAGGTTCTTGGATATGTGGTAACTTATTTTCTCAGGGCCATTTTCAAAAATAGTAAATGGCAATGTGAGACCTGATCTTTACCCCACCTAGCAGAGGTCCCTCAGTTTATATGCTTTACTCTTTTTCTTGCCTCATGCTCCCTCCATGTGATAACCCTTCACATACTTGAAGACAGCTGGCCATGTCCCCTAAGTACTCTTTTCTCCAAGTTTAATCCAGGTTCTTTCAACCAGTCCTTGTCTCCGGCCTCTTGTAGAGACAGCTAAGTGGCACGATGGGGAGAATGCTGGGTCTACAGGAAGACCTGAGTTCAAATGTAGCCTCAGACACTAGCTTTGTGACTTTGTCAATGTCACTTCACTTCTTCCTCAGTTTCCCCAACTATAAAATAAAAAGAACAGTAATACCTGCCTCAAAAGTTGTTGTGAGGAGGTTCAAGTGAGAGAATAATTGTAATACACTTACCACAAGGCCTGGCACATCATAGGCACTTAATAATGCTTCTTCCCTTCCCTCTATCTCAAGTGCCTTTCTTTGGATACCTTCCTTCATATTAATTTCCTCCCTGAGGACAGTATTCCAAAAGAAATCTGAGTGGGGTAGTCATCTCTCTAGTTCTAAAAATTGCTACTATTAATCCAGCCTAAGGTTATATTAGATGTTTTGGCTTCTGTACCTCACTTTGACTTTGACTCCTCAGGAATAGTTTCAGTCATTTTTCAGTCTTTAAAGATAGCTTACTCCAGAATTTCCATAGTATTGTTGCAAAATCAAAAGAAGATCATAGGAGAGCTAGGTGGCGCAATAGATTGAGCATCAGCCCTGAAGTCAGGAGGACCTGAGGTCAAATCTGGCCTCAGACACTAAACACTTCTGGGCAAGTCACTTAACCCCAATTGCCTCAGAAAAAAAAAAATCATACTATTAACAGTCTCTTACCATTATTTTAAACTTACATTTCAGCCAATTAAATGAGATTATGCAAGTAAGCTTCCATGATATAAAGAAACATCACAAATTTGTGACTAATCATCAACAAGATGTTAACATCAAAGGCAACATAAGATTTGCCTAAGATTAAACTCCAGCTGTAGTCCTCTGAAGTACTTCCATCCTAACAGAGACATAAAGCAGTGAAGCCTTAATCAGCAGATTATGTACTTTGATATTGAATCAAAATACATAGGGGAAAGGACCTTAAGATTTCATGTGTGGGGAGCTTCCAGTGAAAAGGCTTCCTCTGCCAGTGCAGTTAGTACCTTCTCCACATCTTATAATTTAGAGCATTGCATAGAGTATTGAGTGTCTTGCCCAGAGTCATACAACCAATTTGTGTCAGAGGCAGAAGTTGAATCCGAGTCATTGTGGCTCTGAGCTCTACTCTTACACTTCTCATCAGAATATACATTGATGTACATATCGCTGTCATATGCACATTTATAAAGAATTAAATTTTAAAAGAACTTTAGACATGTTCTCATATAGCCTCCCAGGTCAGAAATTCCATTCTGTTATCTTGACAGGTAGCTTTACAGTCTCTATTTGAACACTTCTGGTGATAGGAAACTTGTACCCCAACAGGTTCCAGTGTTGAACAACTTTAATTATTGGAAATGCTTCCTTTATGTCTGTTTGAAATAAGCAAATCTATTTCCTCTTCTTCTCATAATAGCTCTAAAGATATTTTAAAATCTTGTCTTTAACACTAAGACTATTTAAACTATTATATTCAGTTATTAAAAATATATTTAAGCAGCTAATATATGTAATTGACTGGTGTGGCTGCTGAGAGATGGAAAGATAGGTTTTCCATGGAGTATGGTAGGTACACAGATAAATATGACATTAATTAATAGTAAAGACATTAAAATAGCACAAAAGTGTATGAGCTTAGATGATAGAGCATTGTCAGCTGGAGTCATCAGTACATTTAAGCAGTGTTGAAGAATGATTAGGATGCTGCCCTAGGAAGAAGTGGAAGAATAGACATTCTGATCATGAGAAAAATACAGGAAGTGTATAAAGATAGTCTATAAGATTAGTTTAGCCAGAGTATAGATTAAATATAGGGAATCGTAGGAAGAGATAAAGCTGGATACAAGGTAAAAATATTGTCCTGGTATGAAAATAGCAAGCAATGGAAAGTCAATGAGCAAAGAAGATGACTCTCAGCATACTGTGAGAATTATATATCTATAGTGTTCTGAAATGATAAGGCAGTTTAGAAACATGATTGTTATTAATGTTTTCCTATGCTAAAATTCTCACGTGTCTTATGTAGACATTGAGGTGACCCTAATAAGTTCTTGGTGCTCTCTTGGTGCTCTGGAACACAGATAGCTCTGATAGTTGCCACCAACCTAGAAAGGCATAAGATATAGGGTTGGTATTCCATCATGGATGCTTTGAGAACTAGATTAATTGAAACATTATATTTCATTATTTATATTACTAAAGAGTTGATCACCCTTTGATAGAAGTTCAACTTAGCAACTTATCTACTAAGATTTTGGTAGAAGACAGAGAATGAGATATTATTAGTGGAGATAAAACCTACACAATAAAACCATTTTACTTTTTTTTTTTAAATATTATTTGATCAGTGTACCAGGAAATTTACCCTGAAAAATAAACTTTTTATAAAGTGAAATTTCTTTAAAGCAAATAATTACCCACTAATTTTTCTGTTTTAAAAGGGGAAGTTTGGAACTTCATATACTATGTTTGATTAAAATAGTATGAACCCATATTTTCATCCAATATTCCTAGAGGCGTTCCCTCTTTTGTGTTGCAGTTAAAATCTCAGTGTAACCACCATAACAAAATAACATTGTTTCCTTATACAAAATATTACTGTTTCAAGGTCTAGAATATAAAGAGCTACTTAGGAAAAAGCACTGTAAGTCTGTAGTGGGAAGAAGTTCTGATTCAGATTACATTCAGTTCGCATCTTAACCTTTGTGATTATTGTTCTTGCCTTTCCATAAGTCTGCTCTAGAGGATCTACCATGTGCCAGATCCCTCCTATGGCGGTTTTAATGTTCCATGGATACCAGCACTGTATAGACTATCCATATGCTATTCCTCATGCCCAGCCTACTTTTTCCAGTCATTCTGTTTTTAGGAATGTATTTTATGCCATTTCTCACCACAGTCCATTGTTGAGAACAGGTTAAAGCTTAATTATAGTCATTTTGCATCATTCTATTGCCCTGTGGGTTACTTACAATGGTTTTCTTTTGAAGTTAGGAGTTTCTGTAAATTACAACCAAACAGCATTAACAGGAGGAAAATAAGAGCATCATCATTGCAATGGCTAATAATAATAAGTTGCTTTGGCTACAAAAATTCTTTTATTTAGGCATGGATAGGTTATGATGTGTATTGCTAGAGATTACATAGGTGAAATCTTGGCTCACTGATGTATTAACATTATTTTTGTGTTTAGCAGCTGTTCCTGGGCAATTGCCCGGTGTTTTTCAATTTATGCTCTTACTCAGTGATATAAATATTGCAGACAGGCAGTACCTTGTTTTATTGTTACCACCTCGGAGAAAAACACCAGAGTTCAAACAAATAAGTACTCATCAGTGTCTTTATCATCTATTCTGAGGAGTTCTCCTGTGTTTTTTTTGGCAGTAGCTTACGGGAGGTGGTTATTTTTTAGATTCAGCTCAGAGCTAGGTTTAAAAAAAAAAATCTTTCCCGAGAGGTTTTGTGTGTGTGTGTGTGTGTGTATGAGTGAGAGAGAGAGAGAGAGTATTCCTAGCAAAGTCAAATTCCAGATGCACCTCTCAAAAAGATAAAGCAAGAAGAGCAGCATTTTTTACTTATCATTATGTGTAAAGCCATCCAGAGACTATAAGAAGTCTTTCACCCATGGAAAGTTATACTTGCCTATGTTTATTCACTCATTTAGCAAACATTTATGAAGCACACGCTATATGTAGAGAACTATGATAAGTACCGGAGGAAATGCAAGTTTAAATTGGACTAAGATTTTTCCCTCAAGAAAACCATATACTATTTTATTTTTGTCTTTATATCTCCTGCACCTTGCAAAGCTCCTTACACAGAGAAGGTTTTTGTTAAATATAATACAATTATATATTCTGTAGTTTAATAAGAAGATAGAACAAATACAAGTAGCTGTACAATAAAGAACAGTCTGAATAAAGTGAGAGAGGTTATCAGTGCCACATTAGAAAATAAGGGATGTTTTCCTGAAGGGCCTGGCATTTGGGTTGCTCTTTAAAGGTTAGACAGTTATGCATCACTATCACTAACACAAAAGTATTAACTAGGTAGTATATGCCAAATACTAGAGATACAAAGAAATAAATGAAATAATCCTTGTCCTCAAGGATCTTTTGTTCTAATGGAAGAGACAATATCTATACACATATATAGGCAAATAGAAAGCAGATACAAGGTAACCTTGGAGAGAAAGGTAATAAAACCAAGAAGTCTAAGAAAGTCTTCATGGAAGTGGCGGCATGGGATATTAAGTAAGTAGAGAGAAGGCGGTGATGTGATCATACTTGTGCTGTGGGAAAGTCATCCTGACAGCTGCATGGAAGATACTGGATCAGAGAGAGATTTAACACCCATTAAGCTGCTGCCAAGATTTTGTGAGGACATTCCCACTACAATATTGATAACTCTTCTTCAACTTCTGGTCCTAGAGAATTGCTGAGCTTTAAATAACTTGTCCAGGGTCATGTTGCAAGGATGTGTCAGAGAAAGGGCTTGATACCTGCGTTCTTCTGACTCCATCTCCAATTCTTGATCCACCATACCAGTGGCTCTCAAAAGCTGATATGAGGACCCCTGCAGGGGTTTTTTAATAAACTTACAATAGCTACAGTAATAATAATAATAGTAGGATGTTATTTGCCTATTTAAATACTCCTCTTTTTTCCAACTACGTGTGTGTGTGTGTGTGTGTATGTATTTCAATTAATAACCAAGTATCCCAACAAATTGAAGGCAAAAGCAGATATGAGAATGTTGGTGTCTTCTGGTAAGCTAGACATTAAAGAGATTTGCAAAAATATGTAGAACAATGCCATTCTTCTCAATAATCTTTTAATATAATTATGTTTTTATGAAAATATGTATTAATAACATGTAATGAATTTTTTGCTGTTGTTTTAATGAAATAAATATTTCTAAATATATTACTTTTAATTTCTAATTCAGTAAAAACTAATAGATAAAATACACACAAACAAAAGTTCTTTGGAGGGGTCCTCAATTTTTAATTATAAAAGGGTCTTGTGACCAAAATGCTTGAGAACTATTACTCTACTCCATGCATGACTGCCTCTTAAAAGAATTGTGTTTTGATATAATGTAAATTATACATAGTGCTATAGTAGTGGTATTGGTGATAATGGTTTGGTAATTCTATTTCAGGAAGCCCCCTGACTGAACGAAATGTCACAGCACCCAGTTGCTGTGTGTCATTTGCAGCTACTGATGTGAGATCCCCAATATATACTCATGTGGTTGAGAATACAGACTCACCTGTTTGGGATTTTCAGCAAGAAACCAGGTACAGACTTTTACTGTGTAGCCGAAACACAGTAATCAGTGCTTCTTTATAGCATGGAAGTGTGGGTTCTTAGAACTAACTTTATAATGGAGCACTGTTCCTGGCAGGTCCTGCCAAGTGGGAATGTCTCTGAGTATAGACCCAGTAAAGGGCAATATGTTTATCATAGAAGAACTAGCCTACTTTGTTTGGAAAGTCTCATCACCAGAATTGGCCAAAGCTGATAATGGTTTTGACCACTACAATTCACAGAGACCATGTACTAAAGGTATCATAAGAGTTACTAAAGTAAAGGAAATACCTATGCCAGTGAAATCACAAGTCTTTGAATATTAAAGTTTTAAGACTAGAATATCTCTGAGGTGCAAAGATTTTAGAATCTTGGAAACAAGATAATGATCTAATTGACCTACAAGTGGTAGAGGAGTCATTTTCAGGCCTCATTTTCATATTGTCCTTTGTTTTACTCTTATCAGGCCATTTTACATAAAAAGAATAATCTCACACAGTATTGCAAACTATCTTTGATGATGGTACTTTCTTCTTTAAATGAAATTCTTAGAGAGTAGAAAGAAAGCTCCAGAGCTACATTCTCCAACCAAAGCCTCATTTTGAGCAGTTCCCATCAGTGAGAGTTCTTCCTTGGTAATATGTTCAACTCAGATCAATCAATTCCCCAAGACATCAGGTAGCATAGATTGCTGGGTCTGGAGTCATAAAAGCCTGAGTTCACATATAGCCTCAGACACTAGCAGTTTAACTCTGGGCAAGTCATTTAAACCAGTCTGCCTCAGTTATCTCAATTGTAAAAAGTTATAACAATAGCATTCACTTCCCATGAGATAATAATTTAAATAGCATCTAGTAGAGTGCCTAGAACATGGCAGGTACTATGTAAATTGTGCTTTATTCCATTCTAATTTTTCTCCAACTGCCTACAGAAAGAGAGTGAATTAAGCATTTGTAAAAATACTGTGTGCCAGGTACTGTGCTAAGTTCTGGAGTTATATATAGAAAAAGAAAAACAATACCCAACCTCAAGAAGTATATATTCTAATGTTTAATAAATACATACTACATGTCTCACAAAGCAGATGAACAGTAACCTTGGGAGGAGACAAAAAAAAATCTTTTAGCCGAGTCATGCAGGGAACCAGAGATGCTAAGAGACCAAGGTGAAGTCATTGTAAGCACAAGAGACCACCAGTACAGAGGCACAGACACAGGAAATGAAGCATCATTTTCAAGGAAGAGCAAATTAATTGAGTTAGATTGTATTGTTTATGAAAAGGAATAAAGTAGAAGAAAACTAGGGAGATAAGAATGGATCATGTTGTGAAAAGCCAAGCAAGAGGCTTTATAATTGAACCCAGAGATAATAGGGAGTCATAGAGTCCATTGAACTCCCTATTAAGAAAGTAATTTCAGAGCTTTGTGGTGGAGAAGTAGAGAAAATTTTGAAATAGAGAGCAAAACTAGAAGGCTACTGCAATAGTCCACATGAGAAACAAGGAACGTCTCAATCAGGCTTGTGGCTGTGTGACTAAAAAGAACGGGCCAGATGTGAGAGATGTTTTAGAGGTAAAAACAACAAGCTGTGGTCATCTATTGGATATTGTAGAATGAGTAAAAATGAGTCAAGAATGACACTGAGCTGACTAGGAAGATAACATGCCATCAACAACACAGGAAAATTCTAAAGAGAAGAGGTTTAAAGGGAAAACATTTTTTTGGTTTGTTTTGGATCTGTGAAATTTGTGATGTTTATGGGCTGTTCAGATCAAAATGTCCAATAGGCAGTTGATGATGTGGAATTTAGAGTTCCAGAGAATAATTAGAGCCAGTTATTATGTAGATCTAGGAATTATTTGTATGGAGGTTATAATTGAACTTAGAACAACTAATGCAATATCTTCATAAAGGAACATAAAGAAAAGAGACCCCAAGATAGGACCTTGGGAGGCACTTACATTTAGTGGATTTGATCCAGCAAAGAAGACTGAAAAGGAATGGTCATTTAGATAGGAGGAGAACCAAGAAAGAACAGTTATAGATATCTAGAATGGAGTGGTTATCCAGAGGTAGCTGATAATTATTTGCAAATGCTGCAGAAAGACTTAGGAAAGATAAGGATTGAGAAAAAGCCATTAGATTTGGTGACTGAGAGATCATTGGCAACTTTTAAATTTTTTTACTTTTTCCCCTAATTACTTATAAAAATGATTTTTAACATTCATCTTGTAGAATGAGATCCAAATTTTCATTCTCCTTCCCACCTCGCTGAGAAGACAAACAATTTGATATGTTAAGTGCAGTCATAAAAAATATTCCCATGTTAGTCATGTTGTGGGAAAAACAAGAAAAGGAAAAGTTTGCTTTAATTGCATGCAGACTGACAATTTTTTCTCTGAAGGTGAATCCCATCATAAGTTCTTCAGAATTGTCTTGGATCATTGTATTCCTGAGAATAGCTAGTTCATTCACAATTGATTATCATACAGTATCTACTATATTGAGTGTTCTCCTGATTCTGCTCATTTCACTTTGCATCAGTTAATATGCCTTTCCAGGTTTTTCTGACAGCATCCTGCTCTTCATTTCTTGTAGCACAGTAGTATTTTGCCACAATCACATATCACAGGTTGTTCAACCATTCCTCAATTTCTAGTTCTTTGCCATAACAAAAAGATCTGCTTTAAATATTTCTATACATATAGGTCCTTTTTTGTTTTTTATTTCTTTAGGATACAGACCTAGTAATGGTATTGCTTGGTAACACAAAGGAATGCAAGGTTTTATGGCCCTTTAGGCATAGTTACAAATTGTTCTATGGTTGAATCAGTATGCTATCATTTATTTGCATCAGTAAATTTAGAGAGAATAATTTCAATTGAATGATATGATCAGAAGCACAATGTTTAGAAGAGAGTGAGTGGAAAGGAAATGTGGGCACTAATTGTAAATGGCCTTTTCAAAGAGTTTAATCTTGGAAGGGAGGAAGAATTTAGAATGATGCCTAATGAACAATATTGAGTTGTATCCATGGAGCTATTTGGATTCAGTGATAAGTCTGACTTCTGCAAAGCACAGGCATAATAGGCCACCTTCCTTTCACTGAGCAACAATGTGAAGATGCCCATTGTGGATTGGGTACTTGGAAGGACACTCTGGCAAAGTGAGTAATACAGTGAAACCTGCAGTAGGTTTAGGATACCTCCACACAGGACAGTTGACTACTTCCAAAGGTGATCCATTTCTGTTTTAGACATCCCTCACTTGTTAGAAAGTTCTTGATTATGTTTTAAAAGGCATTTGTGAATTAGTTGGTGAGTTAGTTGAAATAGTATAAGGTCCCTTCCATTTTAAGATCCTGTAATTCTTTTTACAAGTTTAGCATTTTCTTATTCGATTTTCCTAAAACAGAACCTTTTGTGGAAAAGTTATTGTCCTAGGAATGGAAGAAGTTTGGGGTGTTTTGTTATTATTGTTGTTTTATGCTCACCAGCATAACTATTTGTTTAATGTTCAAAAATAATCCTTAAAGTTTGCTCTCCTTGGCCATTGTATCTTTTTCCATTCTTAAAGAATTCAATTCAGTAAATAATTCAGGAAGAGAGATAGAAAATGCTCACAATGAACTATGATACTAGAAAGAATGTGCTAAGTATACAAGGACAATTCCAGACAAAATGTTGATATATTTGAGAGGAAAAGAAAACCTTTGCCTTGTTTCCTAATATGAGTAGAAGATATCCAGCAAGGTATCATGGAAGAAGTGTAGTACCTAAGCTGAGTCATGAAAGAAAGGAGAAAGCAATAGAATAGCAAGTAGTCTTTGCTGAATTACTGAGCAAGTGAGAAGCAGTGTAAAATATGGCTGGAAGATTATGTGAAATCATATTGTAATAGGTCTTATAGATCAGGATCAAAAGTTTACAGTTTATCAGAAGTTTATTGACTAGGCAATGAATTGAAAATAACCCGAGTAGTGTGATATTATTTGAGCATTAGATAAAGAATCAACTCAGGAAAAGAATGACTAACAGTGAGAAGACACCATTAGAGGAAATGTGAACAATATTCCAGGAAGCTGGTGCATTGAGTCATAGATTTAGAACTGGGAAGGATATTAGAGTTCATCTTGTCCAACTTCAATGTTATGCTCATTTCCCTTTGCATCAGTTAATATGTCTTTAAACAAAAGAGAGTAGAGGGCCTGCTCAGGCACAAAGATAGTAATCAAGCCAAGAGGCAAACCAAGTTCTCTGACCCAAAAATTCAATAATCTCTCTATTGTACCAATTGACCCCTTGTTGTTTATATATACATGATGACAAGAATTTTTTTTCTACAGGTTATCCAAAGAACTTCTACTGGACTCCCAACAAACCTTGGTCTTCAAAGTTTGGCATAAAGCAGGTATCAACTCTCTTCATATCTTGAAGCTCTCTCTTAAGAGAAACTAGTTAACCTGTTAACAATCTGAAAGTCACTTTCTCTAAATCAGAAGACACTTTCTTGGAGAGTATGATAATCAGAAGAAAAGAAGCATGTTAGAAGTGAATTATAAGGAAAAAGAAGTTATTTGATATCTTCCAGTCAAATCAAAAAATCTCATAGTTGGAATGATCTTAAAGAGCAACTGATATTAGTCAGAATACAATATAGCTTGGAGTCATACGACCACAGGCTCAGAATGTTAGAGCCTAAAAAGACTTTAGAATATAAATCAGTCAATTAATAAATATTTATTAAGCATGTACTATGTGCCAGGCACTGTTCTAAGTGCTAGGGATATAAAAAGAAGCAAAAGAGAGTCCCTGCCCTCAAAAAACTCACAATCTAATAAAGGAGACAGCATGCAAACAAATATATACAAACAGACTTTATACAGAATGAATAGGAAATAATTCACAAACAGGAGGCATTAGAATTTTAAGAGAGATTGAAAAGGTTTTCTGTAGAAGATGGTTTTAATTGAGACTTACAAGAAACCAGTGGATGAGGAGGGAAAACATAACTGCCGTGAGGGACAAGTCATAGAAATGCTTGGAGCCAAGAGATGCAATAACTTATTTGCAGAATAGCAAAGCAACCATTATCACTGAATTGAAGAAGACCTGTTTGAGAGTAAAGTATAAGACTAGAAAGATAAGAAGGAATAGGTCATAAAGGGCTTTAAACGTCAAAAAGGAGACTTTGTATTTAATCTGAGAGATGATAAAGAGCCACTGTAGTTTATTGAATAGAAGTTGTGACCATAGTCAGACCACACTTTAGGAAAATCACTTTAGCCAGCAGAATGAAAAGTGCTTTGAAGTGAGGAGATATTTAAAGCAAGAAGACTTACCAGAACGCCATTACAAGGGTCCAAGCATGATGTAAGGAGGACCTGAACTGGAATGATGGCAGTATCAGAGAAGAGAAGCAGGTAAATTTTAGAAATGTTAATAAAGGTTGAAGTCAACAGGCTGTGACAACCAATTGAATATGGGAAGGTGAGAGATAGTGAGGAGTCAAGCCTGGGGACTGAGAAGATGATGGTAGCTTCTTCTAGGGTAGGATTTATGGGGAAAAACAATGAGATCAGTTTTTGATATGTTAAGGTGTCTACTGGACATCCACTGCAAGATGACTGAAAGACAGTTGAAGATACAAGACTCGGATTAGTAGAGAGGTGAGCGTAGAATAGGTAGTTTTGAGAATCTTCAGCATAAAAATGGTAATTAAATCCATGGGAGTTTATGATATCTCCAAGTGAAGTGGTATAAAGGGAGGACAAACGAGAAAGGGGACAAAACTCTCTAGAACACTTAGGGGAAAATGGCATGCTAGATAAGCATTCAGTAAAGGAGCCCGAATAGGACTGACAACTCCTATTGTCAGAGAGGAGAGGGATCAACACTGCCCAAGATTACAGAGAGCTCAAGACTAATGATATTTGAGAAAATGCCATTAGATTTGTCAATTCAAAAAACATTGGTGACTTTGAAGAGAGCAGTTTTGGTGAAATGATAGATTAAAAGCTGGATTGGAAGGGGTTAAGAAAAGAATGAGATGAGAAAAAGTGAGGTACCAGTTGTAATTGCTTTGCTGAGAAATTTAGCTACAAGGAGCAAAAGAGAGGGCAGAACTGGAAGGATCAAGTGAAGGTTTTTGGAGGAAGGATGAGGAACACATGGAGTGTGTCTGCAGTCAGCAGGGTAAGAACTAGCAGAAAGAACAATATTCGATTGGACAATGGCTGAACAAGTTGAAGCATATGATTATGAATGAAGTGTTTTTGTGCTATCGGACATGATGAGGGGCATGGTTTCAGAAAAAATATTGCAAAATCTCTGAAGTGATGCAAAGTGAAATGAGAAGAACTGAGAAATCTTTCTGTATAATAATAGAATGTTGTAATGATCAACTATGAAAAATTTGACTCCTTTCATCAATACAGTGATCCAAGAGAAATCCATAGGACTTACGATGAAAAAATGCTATCCATTTCCAGAGAACTGTTGAACTCTGAATGCAAATTGAAGTGTAATTTTATTTTTTCTCTTTTCTGCAATATATGGCCAAAATGGAAATGTTTTGCATTATTTCACATGTGTAATTAATAATATATTGCTTGCCCTCTGAATGGATAAGAGAGGGGAAGAGGAAAGGAAAGAATTTGGAACTCAAAATATAAGAAAAGAATGTTATAAGTAAATTTAAAAAAAAAAAAAAACCTGAAATGATAAGAGTCGGGGTGCCAAAGGGGACAATCTGAGGATATATGATAGATGGGACATAGTGGATTTTTTTTTAACACATTAACACATTACCTCTTAGAAATAATGTTAAACAGGTAACCGAGCTCTCATTATTCATTAATCATTCCAACCCTTCTTCCTAAAAATAAGGCTAGATTTCCCTCAACCTCTTCCCAGTCAGAATCTAACAATTATCTACCCTTACTATTTTATTTATTCACCTCCCACTCACTTCTCAAAACCTTCTGTATTCATCACTCTTTCAAAACTGTCTTCTCAAACATTACCAGCTTTTGTGGAGTTTTTTAAAGAATTATTTTAACAATCATTTTTTAAAATTTTGAGTTCCAAATTTTCTCCAACCCTCCTCTATTGTACCCACTGAGAAGGCAACATAACATCAGTTATACATGTGAAGTCATGAAAAATATTTTCATATTAGCCATGTTGGAAGGGGAAAAAAAACAAAAAGGAACAAAAAATAAGTATGCTTCAATCTGTACTCTTTTCATATCTCTAAATGAAGATAACTGGCATTCTTTTATCTCCTTTGTATATATATTCCTAGAAGTGATATTGTTGGATCAAAAGGAACATAAACTTGATTAGTTTTTTGTTGTAGTTCCAAATTTATTTTCTTGGAGCTACATTACCAAGTTGCATGTAGAAGTTCAAAGTAATATAAGAAAATAAAAGAAAATCTGAAATAAAGCTATTGATCGCTCATCTTTGAGCCATGTTGATAAAAGCAAAATGATAATACAACCTAAATAAATTTTAGAGATTTAGTGCTATACTAATCAAACTACTTTACAAAGCTATATAAAATAGTTACAGTTCATTTGAAGGAATAAAAGGTCTGGAATTTTAAGGTAAATAAGGAAAATTATTTCATTAAAATAATAGAATAGTCCTCCTAGACCTCTAGTTACACTATAAAGCAGTAACCATTAAAATTATTTAGTATTGATTAAAAGAGAGAAATAGGCACATGAAACAGATTAGACAAACAAGAAACAAAAATAAATAATCCAGCATTCAGTAAATCAGAGATCTTAAAGTATTTGGGATAAGATTCCTAATTTTAAATGGACTAATGGGAATGTTGGAGAGCAGTCCGCAAAGAACAATTTAGATATAAATTGGTCCAATTATTCTAGAAAGCAATTTAGAATTATACTTTTTAAAAACTGATTAAAATGCTTATAATCTTTGTGATACAGAGATTTCATTGGTGGACATATGCTCTAAAACACATAAAGGTCTCATAAATACCAAAATATTCACATAGAAGCACTTTTTTTATAATAGCACAAAAAGCCTAAAAACAAATTAGTCATCCATTCACTGGGGAATTGTGGCACACAAATGTGGTATTAATATGTAGTAAGGAATGATAATGTGAATTCAGGGGAACGCTATAAGAATTATCTTAGATTATTATCATAGATTTAGAGTGGAAAGAAACCCATCATTTCACAGATTATGAAACTGAGGTCCAAGGGAATCATGTGATTATGCCAGGATTAATTCAGAGAATAACATAGCTGGGATTGAACCAGGCCTTCTAACTCAGAATTTCCCATTGGATTGTGCTGTCTTTTTTTCTTGCATTAGAAAAAAATCTTAAGAGCATCATTACCTTTTGCATGTTCTATCAGCACCTCTACACTGAAATATTTTGCACAATTTATTCCCTATTTTCAGGAACTCAAGAACCATCTAGAATATACTTCCCCAGAACATCCCCCGAAGCCATGTTTTTATTAAATCTTTTCTCTCTGACTCAGGCCTGTAATCTACGAATCCTTGCAAGATCACTTAGTCTTTCATCTCATTTCTGCCCTCAGAGTCTTATTCTCCCTTCACTTTTCAACCATTCCCTATCCTTAACCCTTGAATTCCCATCCTTCTTATTCTATAGTCATTCACATCCTGTCAGTTCTCAACTTGATATCATTCTGACCTTCCCTGCTTTTCTTTTTCCTCTGGAAATGAAACTATCAGTCACCGCCTCCTCATTCTGGACAATATACCTGTGTCAATGTATCTTTAAATCAATCATCTTTTTGACTATCCTGTTCTGTTTAAGCTTCCTTCTGAACTTCCTTCTGCATTTTGAAAAATGTCTCAATAAGGAACAGCTAAGTGACAGCTGATTAGATTAGATTAGAGCACCAGTCAGGAGGACCTGAATTCAAATCTGGTCTCAGACACTTAATGCTTCCTAGCTTAACCCCTATTGCCCTGGGGGAGAAAAATGTCTCAACATCCCTTTCTTGTTTTGGCATCAGTATCAGTTCCCCCTTCCATTCCCTTTCTCCCTTCACACTCCCACCCCCTTCCCAGCAAACCTTACATATCTTACTGCTGCCACTGCATCTGCTTGAATATAGGGACCTCTTATACATCTTCCAAGCTATCTCATCACCCATTGCTATTGTTTCTCAACAGTAGGAGATTCCTGCATAGATTTCTCTGCTTTCCCTACTATTAAGAGTACAGAATTTAACATTTACTAAAAATCTATAATGTACAAGGCAGTATATGTTGATGTAACACAGGTAAAGCTAGACCTACTAGGCTTGTTCTCTTTTGCAGACACAGTTTTACAGTGGGACAGGTAAGAATAACTTCCATCTATATAACACTATGATTTACACAGCACTTATCACAATAATGCTGTGAAGTTGATAGTATGAATATTGTAAAGTGTCATACACTTTGATCAGTGGACCTATGAGCTTCAAGCTTGATCTTTTTGATTCAGGCTAGTGATCTTTGCAAGACCAAAGAATTGAAACTAGCAGGAAGTAGATTTTCCTTTTTTCCATGTTCACAGAATTTAAGAAAGAATCTCAGTAGCCATCTAGTCCGACAAATAGTCCGGACTATAATATGCCCAACAAGTGCTACACTTTACTTGAAGACTTCTACTGAAGGAGAACTTACTGTCTTTGAGGCAGCTCATTGTATTTATGAACATCTCTAAATGTTAATAATTCATTCAGCCTAAATTGGCTACCTATTTCATAAGACAATTTAAAATACTTGAGGATAGTTACCCTTTCTTCCTCACTTTATCTTTAGGCTAAACATCCCTGTTTCCTTCAACAAATCCTTATATGACGTTGATTTAAACCTATGTTATCCTGATTTTCCTTCTGTGGAGACATTCTATTTTATCAGTGTACTTCAAAATGTGACATTCAGAATTGAAGATAATAGTCTAGGGCTGAGTATAACAGAGCCATCTCTCTTTCCTAATGGTGGAAAGCTTATGCCTCTCTTGATTTAGCCCTATACCTATTGGGCTGCCATCCTACACTTTTGACTTAACGAAATTCCCAGGATCAGATAATAAAGAACAAAAGATAATGGCTGGGAAAGACAACATAGGTCAGTAGAAAGAGGACCAGATATCAAATCTGCTACTAGTTAACCTTTTTATCTTTAGGTAAATCTCTTAATCTCTCTGATCTTCAGTTTCCCTAGCTGTTTAAAAAAAAATTAAAAGGAAGTTAGACTAGATGATCTTTTCCAGCTCTAAATCTGTACTCCTATAAGGGTACCTTGATACATAAAATATCAGATCTTGTAGAGACATTAGAATATAGACTGTAAGAGCTAAAAGGCATCTTCAAAACTAGCTAAACATAAGTATGAACTTAGGTTTTTTAAATATATTTCAGTGTCAAGTTAACAGCATTCATTAGGCTGTTCCTGCTCTCAAGGAACTAACATTGTAATAGAAGAAGACAAGAGCTGAAAACTGGCCATGAGTATGGGGAGTAGTATGAAGTCCAAAGCAAAGAGGAAAGAAAGGTAGTTTTCCTGAGCCCTTCCTTAGAATGGAAATTCCAGGAGGAACTTGTTCATTGGAGAAGAGGGCTTCTAGCTACAGAATTCAAAAGGTGTTCTAAGAGAAGAAGGGAAGGAACTTCCAGTGTGAGAAGAAAGCTGAAGTATTGTGGCAGAATCTAGAGCCAGAACCCAAGCCAGGTTTTAATCCTATTAATTTTATTTATGCATTTAAAAACTGATAAGGAATCCGTAATACAATAAAGGTTAAATATTCTTGATTTTCTCCAGTCTCAATTTACAAAAAAAACAAACTGAGAATTAGGAGTGTAAGTGATTAACATTATATGAATTTCTGACAAAGAATCACATCTTAAGACTCGAATTCCAATGTTCTTTCTACTAGATGATGTTTCTGCACAACCACATTTAGGATGATAATTCTCATCTTCTAGAATAAGAAACTAAGAAAGTGGGGCAGCCAAGTGATAGATAGAGCACCAGCCCTAAAGTCAGGACCACCTGAGTTCAAATCTCATCTCAGACACTTAACACTTCCTAGCTGTGTGACCCTGGGCAAGTCACTTAACCCCAGTTGCCTTTAAAAAAAAAAGGAAGAAAGAGAGAAACTAAGAAAGTTAAAACTGGGAGGTTCTTTATATCATAAAATGTCAGAGGTGGAAGAGACCTTAGAGAATGTTAAGAAGTTGAATAGCCCTTAGAGATCATTTACCTCAAGCTTCTTGTTTTGCAGAATAAGAACAAGTCCATACTCATTCTGTATCTTCTGCCTTTGGCTGTAATGTTTCAGAGTTAAATAGACTTCTGCTTAGGGAAGTTTCTGAAATTTAGTCTAAGAAGTTGGCTAAAAAAGATCCTTTGGGCTCAGGAATGGTCTTCCAAGGACAGCCTTGAAGACACAAAAATTTCCAAAGGAATTGAGACATCCAGAGATTTGGGTATCCTGATTTTTTCTTCATGAAGCCAACAAAACCCAGACCTTTGCCTGTTTGTTTCCTACTAAACAGAAAGAGGGGTTAATAGGAAAAGAAGTCTTTGATTGCTCATCTCTCATGTTAAGTCTATCTTCCATCCTTCAAAGTCTCTGAACTTTGTTACTTGAAACTTTTGATTTTATTAGCCCTACCCATATTACTCCTGTCCTCTCTCTCTCTCTGCCACAGATGTGGAACGGGTTATCGGCTTTGCCTCTGTGGACCTTTCGCCTCTTCTTTCTGGATTCCAATTTGTTTGTGGCTGGTACAACATTGCAGACTTCAGTGGACAATGTCAGGGGCAAATTAAAGTTGCTATCTCCCCTTTGGAAAGCATTATTCATCTCAAAGAAGAAAGGCTAACAAGGCAGGGGACCAAGGTCCCTGGATTATCAGTATGTACCCTATTTCCTCACCTAAACTTACTGATTGTGACCTCTACCATATGTTCTTTAGGGGTGGGGGGAGGGGGAGAAAGCAGGGCAGGAAATAATTCCTTCCCTCAAGAAGAATCTATAATTTAAATCTGAAAGAGATTTCAGAATATTGGAGGCCAGAATTGGAAGATGCCTTTTCAGCTTTTCTCATTTCCCAGAAAGTAAACTGGCCCAGAGAGATCAAGTGATTGCCCAAGGTCTTTATTCCTACTGGGTGCTCTGGGGATGGGTAATTAGGAGAACTTCATAGAGAATTATATTGATTATATCAAGTTGAGGAGATGATTATATCACACAAGAAAAAATTATGTTTTATCTTATTTCTCCTTCTTTTAGCAGATTCCAAAGTATAGTCCATTTTCCTCCTTTGCCTCTGCATTTCCCAGTTGCATGGGAAGATATAACCTGGCTCAGCCAGTTCATGGCTGTTCAAAAGATATTAATGTGTCTTCTCCTAGGAGGTAAGTAAAATGTGTTGCTAACAAGGCTTAGGAAAAAGAAATATGAGAATTTGCAATTTCTGTTATTGCTTTGTGAAAAGAGAAATGTAGAGACAGATTAACCAACTGGCTAAATGATCCATTCAGTGCTGTAATTTTAGGATAAGGTGTCGGGGGCAGGGAGAGGAAGGGCCTTGTAAACTTGCAAACTTTGTGAACTACAGAACTCAACATTTCAGTTTCAAAGAATGCCCTCTTTGCTTTCTGTTCTTATTAGCTCCATATCTAAAAACAGTCAGTAGCTGTGTTTTAAATACATCTCATGACCTTCCCCCCCCCCCAAAAAAAAAAAAAAAAAAAACAGGCATCAAGCCAGTTTTTTGAAAAGGAATGAATCTATCCACTCAGCATTAGACACTTAATCAGGACTAAGGCATGTTTTACCCAGTAAAAGAATAGGAGATCACATTCAGTTTACTATCTTAGCAGCTCAAGAATAGACCATCTATATTTCTTTCTAGCCATTTTCCACCTACCTCAAAATAAGCACAATTTTTCACATAAACAGAATGTCAACCAGAAAGAATCTTATAATCTAGAGTGTCAAAGCTAAATGTCCTTAGAACATAAGAATATTAGATCTCAAAAGGATTTTAGAATACAAAATGGCAGAGATGAAAAGGAACCATGGAGGGTAAGAGAAAGAATCTGGCATATTAATAAATGTTGACTAGAACATAACATGTTAGAAGTGGAAAGGAACTTAAAACATATTACCAGAGTTGGAAAGGTTTTTAGAGTGTGAAAAAACTTGGAAAAGACTTTAAAGATTATTTAGTTTGACTTCTATCTTTTACAAAGAAGGACACTAACCTCAATTGAAGTAATTTGTTCAGAATCATATAACTAGATAGTAAGAATATAATAACAACTTGCATTTCTGTAGCATTTCATAGTTTTGAAAAAAGTAATGGGATGGGAAAAATATGAGCATCATAATATAGATGAGGAAACAAATCAGAGCAGAAACGCCTTGCCCACTGTTACAAAGCTTGTGAATAATTCACAGAAGACTTTAAGATCCTTGGCCTCTTATCTCCTTGCCAAATGATTTTTATATCTGATATCTGCCCATTATCACAAGAGGCTTCTAGTTTATACTACAAAGAAAGGAGCTGCTTCCCCACTCACCCAAGAGCCTGAGTTTTCCTCATTTTCACATGGAAACATTTGTGGTCTCTATATCACTGAACTGCTGTGAGAAAAACTAAATCTTCAGTTCATTTATGATTTAGTGTGAGAAATGATTATTTCTCTTATATTAATAATTATTCAATCAAAACCAAGATTTTTCCACTTTTCTACTTTCTCATCTAGAAATCAACCAGTGTGAGAAATCTCCCTCAAAGATTTACCCAGGCCAAAATCTATCAGACAGTAAAAGAAATCTAAGTGTAGGCTAATGGGTACATTTCTGCTTATTGTGTTATTTCGAGCAAGTTTAGGAAAGTGTTTATTCTCCCTTTTACCAAAGAGGTGATATGGAAATTGATAAGTCTCTTTGACCAAGATTGGATGATCCAAGTCAGAATCCCAAGACCCTCATTGTAATATATTCCAGCCTCTCATGATAATATTTATTGTCTCTTTAATTGTTAAACAACCAGAATTGATTGTCATCCTCAAGAACAACTACTGTTTCAAGATCATATAAACTGTGAGCCCACCACTATGAAGGGTCTTTGGTTTAAGAGAGATAGCCAAATGATCATCGTATTATTAATAAACATGCTGGTCTTATTAATAAAATTACCCAGATACTATGGGTCTCAAACTTTTCTAGTGCCACATTTAGTTTTTTATTGCCTAGTAGTTTCCACTTTGATTAAAAGTTCTTTGCTTTAAAAAAAAAATTTGAGGCTTCTTGGAAGATTGGTAAATTTCAAGGTCTCCTGATTTCCCCTACAAATAGAACAAATTTGTGCCTCAGAGCAAACATAGGCTGGTGAAAAATCTAGGAGACAGGATATATTCAGTAGACGCTAACCCTCTTTCATCTTTTCTATAACGTATATGAAAATTCTCACTTCAACTGTTATTTATAAAGTTCAGAAAGGAAAAGAGAATGAACTGAAAAGAACCTTAGAAATCTTCTAATTGAAGACCCAGAATTTTACAGTGAAGTTACAGTGAAGAATTTTAGAGAAGTTAGGTATCTTGCCCAGAAAGTAACTCAGAAGTAGACAAGGCAAAATATCTATTAGAATCAGGACTTCTGACTAAATTCAGTGTTGTTTTTTCATCTTCTCCATATCACACTATCTCTATAAGCTCTCCTGGTTTACTTTCAAATTATGTTATCTGATCACACTCATATCTTACAGTTAATCTTCTTTTCCAGGTGGGAAAGAAACTCAAATAGAGCTGGCAGCAAACTGTTCCCACTATCCAGAGCAGGATTGAGATGTTAACTCAGAATTTTTCAAGTTTGCATTTCTTTGATTATTAAGGAGACAGTTTTTGAATAATAATTTGTCATTTGTTTATCCTCTTTTACAAACTGATATTAGAAAATACCTTTTCTTTAAATATTTGTATTTCTTTATACAGTTTAAATCACCAAGTGTTTTTTCTGTTTTATTTGCTACAAATATTTTCCAACTATTATTTTTCTTTCTATGCTGATTATATTGTTTTTGTTGTAAAGAATTTTTTTGTAATCAAACTTATCCATATTGTTTCCTGTAATTTTTCCTGTGTGATAGATAAGAATTTTATTTTTCGACTGAACTAAATATATCATTCCCTTTTTTTCTGATTTTTTTAGTATGCAATCTATATTTTTATCTTTGTACTATCAAGTTAGTTTTACAAAGCGATTTTTTTCCCAAGAAAGTACTTAATGGTATCTTGATTTTTTTTTCCCCCAGAAATGGACCTGTGAGAAACCAAGTATCTCGTCATGAAGAGCATATGCAAAATGTTCGCCGATTTCATGAATCCTTGCAGCAGGCTGAAGGGATTATTCATAATGATAGCCAAGAAAATTCACTAGCTTTTGCATCCCATAATTCACTCCTGACCTCCCTCAGGTGAGGAGTCTTTTAAAAAATTATCTGGGATCTTTGACTTTGCTATTCTGTTACTGAACTGATTTTTCAAAGAAAATCAAGACAAAAAAGAAAGGTCCTGTGTTCACCTGAATGTTTTAACATCATTTGGTAGCAAAGAATTGAAAACAAAATGGATGCCCATTAATTGATGATTTGTGGAATAACTGTAGCATGATATGTTATTGTGGTAAAATTATAATACGTAAAATTCTGAGAAACATGAGAAAAGTGATATAAATTGATGTGGTAGATGTAAACAGAAACAGGAGAACATGCTGCATGATTGCAATGACCAAACATGAACCTGTAGAATAGGTATGAAGCCATTAATGTCAGTGGACAGGTCTGGACTGTCATTGTTGGCCAATATGGTCGCACGATTAGTTGGGGGTGTTTTGCATAAATTATCCAGAAGTCATTGTGGTAGTAAGTTGATAAGCATTTATTGAGCACCTTGTATGTACTTTACAGTAAAGTAAAATATATGCTTAGTGTTGGGAATACAAAACAAGGCAAATTTACATGCCTTATGGTGAAATTATCTTATAACAAGTTTCTTTGTCACATATTAATAATAGTGGTGATAATAATGGCAGTAATAAGTACCTTATACTTACTATAACACATTTTAGTTGATAAGTCATGTCCATATACATTATCAAGTTTTGAATCTATAGATATTACTCTTATTTCATAGATTGATTTATTGTTAGACAAAGCTGAGACTTTGGTTGTTATAACATTTTCTCAAGGTCATTTGGCTAATGAGTGGTGATACTACTTTTTTTTCAGTATACTAATAATGCCTCAAATAGTGGGGAGAAAAAAGGTGATTTGCTGGGGTTCTTTCCAATCTCTCAATACTGGGATTGAAACCAGTATTTGGTTTTCTCCTTTTGAGTTCTAAGAGTAGCACAGTTACTTTAACCTTCTTAAAGCCATTAAACAAACACACAGAATCACAGGGATTGTCACCCAAAAGGTCTCTGTCACTTTTGAGGGGCACTGGGATAGTGAAATAAAGAGATTGATCTTTGTGAACTCAAAGGGACTTTTAAATTCCTAAATTCTGTGAAATAGAGAATATAAGACACTGTATTCAAGTGCCTGATGGAGTTTTACTAAGTGTGAATCCTGTAAGAAATGATTGTAGGCTGGAATGGTTGTGAAAAGTCTTCTCTGCAGTTAGACCTTACAGGATGGAGCAGGATTTAGACTGATGGACAAGGAGGGTGGTGATGAGACATTCCAAATTTAGATAGCTGTGAGCAGAACAGTTACATGGGGATGCAGATGTTAAGAATACTGTCCCAGCTAGGATTAAAGTCTCTCGTTGAGGAGGCAAAGAAAGGAGATGACTATTAGATTACTGGAGATCTGGTAGAGTTTATTTTTGCAGGGTTTTACCTACTTGTGTTCATTCATCACTTATTAAATCCCTATTGTATACAGAGCCTGTGTTATATGCTAAGGAAAAGAGTTAAGGTAAAATATAGTTCCTTACTTCCTAGAGCCCACAGTCCAGTAAGACAATTATGACACCGATGATGTTACATATTATCTCATTTGAACCTCACAACTATTTGAGCTATGTACTGTAGACATTATTATTCCTATTTTATGGATGATGAAACACACAAAAAAGGTTAAATGTCTTGTTCATAGCAACACAACTAATGAGTATCAGAGCTGAAATTTGAATTCAGGCTTCTGGTTCCACGTCTAGCAATCTTTCCATTGTCTCAAGCTGTCTTTTAATATAACACAAACATAAATAATTAACAATATATAATATTATATGTAAATTACATATTGTATATATAATGTTTGCATTATTTATATGTACTTATTTTGTGATGCTATAATATTATATGTAAATTATAGTATCACAAAATAAGTACATATAAGTGATGCAAAGTACTTTGTCAATGGGCATTATTGATAGGCTAATCAGAGAAGATTTCTTAAGTCCTAATTTGACTTGGACTCTAAATCATGCTTAGATCAGGAATATGGACTCTATCCTATAAGCAGGAATGAATTAAAAGCATTTATTGAGTGCTTATTATGTGCAAAGCACTATGCTTAGTACTGGGGATACAAACAGAAAAGTAGGACAGTCCCTGCTCTCAAGGTCACATATAGTACCAGCATTCATTATGCCTAAGTAGGAGATGACCAAAGCAGCTAATCTTTGTAGGATATAACATAAAGGACTGGAACTGGGGAGACTGACTAGAATACTGTCTTATTAATATAGATTTAAAATTGGGAGTGCTTAGGATGAAGAGTAACCAATGAGTGGAAGTTGCAGTGAGAAACTTTATTCCAATTAGAACTAATTCTTTCATAAGGTAGTGAACTCTTCATTCATTACTTAAGATTTTTCAAGCAGAGACTGGATGACCATTTGTTTGGGATGTAAATGTAATTTCTGTTCAGGCATAAGTGGAATGAAATGGTGTCTGATATCCCTTCTCACTGCAAGATTATAAGAGTAAATCACCTCTTTTTCATTTTTCTTTCCTCTTTTTCTCACAGGAAAAACTTAAATGAACTTGATCAGATTCAAAGATATTTCAATCAGAAGTTAACCAAGTCTTATCCTCAGCTCACCTTCAGCCACTCAGTCCAGCCATCCCAGGAGAGCAGAGACAGTCATTGGGAAGCCGAGGCAGGAAGCCTGAACTTAGGGAGCCACAACATTTTAGAAAAATCAAATTACTTGGTATCTCAAGTCAGCGCCCTGATTAATGGTAGGAAGCTGGTGATCTTTGTTGTGATTTCCTGTTAATGAGAAAAGCCCATCTGTGTAAGAAGGGAAGAGAGAAGGGGAGGAATATTGTAAGGGATAGTAGAGATCGAAATATCCAGATATTTGCAGTTCAACTAGGACAACAAAAAAGAATTCAAAACTTACCTTCCTCTAGGAGAAACTCAAGTCATGAGGTAAAGTATAGTAGTTCAGTAGAAAGAATGTTGGGATTAGGATTGTGGGGGTGTGGACAATTAGGACCTCAGATTTTCATATAGAGGTGGAGTTTTCCTATTTTATTTTCAGACTATAATTGGCATTTTAATTATTCCATTCAATTCAGCAAACATTAATGAAGCATCTACTCAGAAAAGCCATGTCACTCAACATTGAGGATGCAGAGAGAAAAAAGCAACACAGAACCTGCAGTCAGGCCTCTTACACCCTCATGGGAGGACAGCATCTGACCTGAATCTTGAAGATGATTTCTTAGATCAGGAAGCCCTATAAGATGTAGGTCCCCTGTTCATTCCAGTATACTCTACCTTCTCTGTTAGAATAAAACTTCACATTTGTAGTACACTTTACTACCTACCTCACAAGACTTTAGAGGCAGTCAAAAAGCACCATTACAGTGTGCTGTATGTTTGTATGACCTGATGCCATTGTCAAAGCATTAATTACATTTCTTCCTTACAAGAGAAAATTCAGTCTGAATTGGGGTTTGGAGGTTTTTTCAAAAATTACTATAAAGACAAAAGACATCACTAAAAAATTTTTAAAGAAAAAATTGAATGCTATGGTTGCTATAGTTTAAAAAATATTTGACACACATTATCTCATTTTAGCCTGACCATAGCTCTTTGAGGCAGATACTACAGGCTTTTTCAATTCCATTTCACACAGGAGAAATCTGAAGTTGAGAGAAACTAAGTGATTTTTCCAGTGATACCTCACTGCTGGCAAGCCAAGGTTCCAACTGAGCTCTGTATCTTTAACATAAAAATAGATGAGAACTTGTTCTTTTGATATTAGGCATACTAAAGGGCTAGAAATGTTACTGGATTGAATCTTTGATTCATGGGGTTCACCAGTTTATAAGGTGGTTATTTGAAGTAGTAACTAGCATTGGTAATTGGTAGCTTGGGAAAAATAGTAATTGTAAAGATTCCATAGAGAATATTAAGATTTGAGCTAGAAGAGATCTTAGAGATCATCTCATTCAATTCTTAATTTTACAAATGAGGAAAGAAGCACAAAAAGACCAAAATGACTTGCTCAAAAGTCATTCAAATAGTAAGTGAAAGAGCCAGAATTCAAACTCAGGTTTTCTGACTCCCATTTTTTTAATATCTATTGCTCTTCAGATATGCAAACTCTAACCAAAGATTCTCCATCATCATTGAATCATCAGGGAGAGAGTGAAAATCTTGAAAACAAGAGCCTACTAAGGATTCCCAGGGCAGAAGACAAAGGAACAAGTACTGCTGCTCTTTCTCAGGACCAAGCTTCCCCTGTCCATCCTGAAATAGCCCCACTTGGAAAGGAAACACTGGGCAACTTCCTAGAACAAGAAACAACAGAAAACAGTCTTCCATTGGCCTTGGAAGTGATTGAGCTTGAAGAGGATTCTGAGGTGGCCCAAACCTCTAGTGATGGGGACTATGAAGAAGACTTCATAGAGCCTAGAACCCTCAACGAAATCACCACCGTGACAGACAAGACCAGTCCGTGGTCTAGTGTCGCATCAGAAGATGGGGTGGTTGACCTTCTGCCAGGAGAAATAAAGGAAGATGGCCTTTCTCCCCCATTTCCAGAACAGTCTCCCAGAGAAGGCCAGAATGAGAGTAATTGCCAGCCCAGGCTGCAGCAGGACAGCCATCGGCCTCTTCCCCACAGGACCCCATCTCCCCCCGTGGCAGAAGTGGGCAGCGTCTATAGAGGGAGTCCAGATATGGGCACATACCCTGAGAGCTTCAGGGCGATAGGCGTATCTCAAGAAGAAGGTCCTAACAAGAGCAGGAGGTTTTCTCTGGTCCCTGAAGCAGCTCTACAAGAGCCTCTGGACTCCAGTGAATTGAGTGACTCCTCAGACAGTGGAGATTTTGCTCTGGACTATACTGTCTCAGTTCCCCACACTGCAACCTCCTGTTTAGATGAGAGCTGTGAGGAAAAGGACAGCAGTCGTGACCAGAAACTGCTTGCAAAGGCATCATCTAGCAGTAGTGAAAAGCCCAACGTCCTCCTGGTGGAGTCAGAAAAATCCCCAAAGCAGAGCCTCATACTGTATCCTTTTGGTGTCTTACAAGTACCTTCTCCATTTAACTGATTGTCAAGTTTCTCTATGATGGGATAATTACCATTTTTTATGTGCTTGGACCCCCTTAGGCAATCCCTCCTCAGAATCATGCTTTTAAATGCATTCAGTAAGATAAATGGGATTGTAAAAAGGAAACCAATTACATTCAAACAATTATCAAAAGAAAACTTATAATTAGTTCACAGAACCAAGATTAAGAAACTTTGATCTAAAGAGTGGTTATTAAGGTAGTCTCCCTTTAAGGAGTGGACTTCATGACCCCTGACATGCATTCTAGCTCTAAGATGCTGTCTGTGGGAGCCAAACATAAATGAAAGTGATCAGAGGATTGAGAGATGAGAAAATCCCCCTCTTCCAGAGGAGGAAATTGAGACCCAGAAAAGGTGGTGGCCAGCTGATTGTCACATAGTCATTCCTATCTTCCTGATCTTCCAGGTCCCTCTATCACACTGGCATCAGGAAGGGGTCCCCAAACATTTTCTTCATCCCCTGCCAAATAGGCCTGTCTGAGAGACTTAGAGTTTGTCTTTTCCTAAGATAATAACTAAGAGACCACTCTCAAGAGGGAAGAGGACCCCATCAACTTCCTGGAAGTTTGTGTTGATTTAGTTCAATTTAAAACACTGCTTATGGGTAGGGAACTGGTTTGAGAGCTGTGAAACAAACAGCTTGAATTTATTGTTAAATGTTTTTTATTTGTATTTTCAGCCTAGCATATGTCTGGCATAGAATACGTACCTAATAAATTCTTGTTTGCTTGAATTAGGATAGAAAGTACTGAAACTGATGCTTAATAGAGTGAGATTATGTGCAAAAGAGGGTGGTAGTCACAGATATAGGAAAAAATAGAACAGAAAAATTTTGCTTTGTCTGGGGCAGTGGGAATTGAAATATAGGAAAAATTCCTAGAAGATGACTTCCAAATGACCCAGATTGTGGAAGAAAGCAAGATAAGTTAGAAACCGGCACAAAGCCAGACTTTTATAATCCTTCCTATAACAAGGTATCAATTGATAGACAACTTGGAATCATTGAAAGTAAGAGGTATTTTTCCAAATGAATCTAAAAATGCCTGTTCACAGTACTAATGTCTAGCCTGACAGTCCAACTCAAATGGCTACCCACTTCATTGTTTGTCTAAGATTTGTATTCTTGATCTCCATGTTGCTCCTGTAAGGATTACATGGAATTTTGCTTAGAGTGTCTTGTACTTTTATGTTGCTTAGTGGATTCCATCAGTTCCTGTCATTCATGACTAAGAGTATATGAACAATCTCACAGTCTATAGAAAATCTCTTTCTCATTTCATTTTAGTGCAAAACATTCTCCCTGATATTGGCAAATACCTCTAACAAGCAAATGTACATGGTATATTTTCTACATGTCTTAGTTAAAAGATGTTTTCCAATTTAAATCTATGAAAACCTTCCTGTTACCATCTTATATCTTTAGGGATATCCTAATCATATGTAAAAACTTTAAGACTTTAACTAGTTTTAAAGATTTTATGTTTTCTTTTAATGTAGACATGTAGATCAGTACTCCCTTCCATCTTAGCTTCCATGGTACTATATGTGTGAACAAGGCTAAACAGAAGCCCATGTGAAAAAGACCTGTATGTTTTAATAGAACAGAAAATGATCTTTAAAATCCTTTCAATTCCATATCCTCTGACCCTATGTATAAATAGCAGAACCAAGATATAGAGAGGCAGAAATAAATACAATGTGTCTGGGGGGACAAACAAGGAGCCCTACTTGACAAAAGTAACAGATGTGTTAGGGAAGAGTAAATGTCTAGACACCCTTTTCCCTCACTCCTTCTTTCAGACCAGAGCCGTTGGTGGTCCCCAATTTCTTTCTTTCACCCAAGCACTTGGAGGAGTCAATGAGGATGCTCTCTCTCTCTGCAGCTTCACCATCAATCACAACCCGTCAGGTAAGAGCAAAGCAAAGTTCTTACCTGGAGAGACAATATTCACTTGCTTCTTTAGTAAACTTTGATATAAAATATGAGAATGCCCCTTATAGTCTGCCTAAAACTGCCTGTCAGTCACTGGATAGGGATTGAACACATTCTTTGTTCCCAAAGCTTGCCCTATTTGGAGATACAAGATAAATGTAAAAACTAGTTCTCTACCTGTCTTCATGGCACTTATAGTTCAGTAGGAGACATAAGATGTGAAAAATTTCAAGTTTCCCAGACCATAAGCTTAATATGAGTTAAGCGTTATAATTCAGAAGCCACTGGTTTTATCTTAGACAACAAAAATTAGGTTGAGTGCTCAGAAAAGGGAGGTAACCGTTCCATTATCCCCAGTGCTACTAATAGCATACCTGGCATGCTCTGTTCTTGGCATCATGTTGTATTTACTCAACCTATCCAAGAGCACTTGCTATTTTTCCCGTTGCTTAGATCTGACTTTATTTGTATGGAAGTGTTTTGTAGTTTTGCTTATTTAGTTCCTGACTTTCCCTAGGCAGATAAATTCCCAAATATTTTATACTATCAACAGTTATTTTAAATGGAATTTCTCTTTGTATCTCTTGCTGTTGGATTTTGTTAGTGATGTATAAGAATGCTGATTATTTATGTGGATTTATTTTGTATCCTGCAGCTTTGCTAAAGTTGTAGGTTATCTCTAATAGTTTTTGAGTTGATTCTCTAGGGTTCTCTAAGTATAGCATCATATTTGATAATTTGGTTTCCTCATTACCTAATTCCTTTAATCTCTTTTTCTTCTCTTATTGCTGAAGGTAACATTTCTAATACAATAATTTTTTAATCAATAAAACAATTTTATTAATATAAAGGAACATTATCTCTCAAATATACATATAGTGGTGGGAGAGAAAAGATATAGGGAACATGTGTGGGTAGGGGATATGTATGGAGGGACACACAAATAGGTAACACTTATTTCTAGGTCAACTCAAACCTCAACTGCTGGAGGGCCACTGATGTCTTCATATGGGAAACATAAGCATATGTACTATTACTGCTGGACTTTCTTCTTGCTAAACTTACATACCATATAGCTGGTCTTAAGTCTTTGCTGGGCCTTTCTCTTTGTTTGTTTTTTTAATGGTGATTGCTTATTAGAGTTGCAGTAGTCCCACTACCAAATAATACTCCATTAAGTTTCTTTTCATGACTCACTTCTGACTTCAGCTGGTAATTCTCTCTTTTTTTAAAAAATAACTTTTTATTGACAGTTCTAATACAATATTGAATAGTAATGGTGATAGTGGGCAACCTTGTTTCACCCCTGATCTTATTGGGAATGGTTCCAGTTTATCCCCATTACATACAATGCTTGCTAATGGTTTTAAATAGATGCTACTTATTCTGTCAATATAAAGTTATTATAAAATAAAATAAAATATTAAAAATAAATAAATAAATAGATGCTGCTGACTGTTTTAAGGAAAAGTCCATTTATTCCTATATTCTCTAGTGTTTTTAATAGGAATGGGTGTTGGATTTTATCAAATTCTTGGCATCATGTTTTAGGAAGTGGGGGGAAAGAGGATCTTGATCATTCTCTTACAATATCTGTCATGGGATAAAATAAATAGGTTTGTTCTAACTTGGCCCCAGAAAGCAAAAGTAGGATTGTAGATGAGCATTGCCCAAAAATTGACTGATGTCTAGAAAAACATCTTAACCTACCTTTTCCTATTAGGAAAAAAATTCCATGAGGGAATTTTTTTCAGTTATACTATGTCCTATATCTCCTACCCTATACTAAAGTCTTATTTTACTTTCCCAAGCCCAGTGCTCTGGGCTTTTGAGACACCCTGCATAAGGCTGGGGCTGGGTTATAAAAGGCCTTAAAGCTCAAACAGAGAAGCTTGTATTTGTCTCTAGAGATAATAGAGAGCCACTGAAGTTTAGTAAGTGAGAGAGACATGGGACTGACATGTCAAACTTGTGCTTCAGGAATCTCATTCTCATCTCTGTATGGAGCATGGATGGGAGAGGGCAAGAGCCTTGAGGCATAGATACCAATTAGGCTATTGTTATAGGCCAGGCAAGAGGTACTGAAGGCCAGTACCATAGGAGTAGCTATGGAGCAAGGAGAGAGAAGAAAGAAGAAAAAGACTGCTTAGCTGTATAAAGTAAGGGAAAATTTGAGTTTGGGATGAATCTGACATTGCAAACCTGGGTCACTGGAACTTAGGGAAGCCTTTGATAGAAATAGGGAAGTTGAAATGATACAAGCAAAATCAGAAGAGGGAGATAACGAATTCTGTTTTGAACACACTAAGTTTGTGATATGTATAGGAAATCCAAGTAAGTGACAGGAGAGATGAGAGATGCCCATATAAATGTTGGACACCTTGGCAGAGAGATGATAGTTATAGAAACTGGTATGATCAACTGTGAAATAAGTAGAAGAAAATAGATAAGGGAACCCAGAACAGAACCTTGGAGTCCATCTACCATATGGGAGAGGGTACAGACAATAAAGGAGATTGAGAAGGACTGATCAGATAGGTGGGGAACAACTTACATATAGGGAGAAAGCATCAAGAGAAGGATGATCCATAATGCTTCATGCTTCAGGGAGGTCAGAAAGGAGCAGGGTTGAGAACAGGCCATCAGATTTGGCTATTAAGAGTTATTATAAGAATTTATTTCAAACATAGTTTCAGCTGAGTGATGAAATTGAAGCCAGAGATTACAAAGGCTTGAGAAAGAAGTAAGAGGAATCAATAGGCTCTGCAGAAGTTAAAGGGAAGGAAATCACTTTACTCTGAGGAGAAAAGGAAAAGCTTATAGTGAAGATAGCACCAGAGCTGAAAGCTAGAGAGAGAGAAGAATTTGGGTAAGGAATTTGGAGAAGAAGGCACTTTAATAGGAAGTAACTGGCAAAATAACTTAAGACTGACAGTGACTTTACTGGAGGCTTTGGGTTTGATGTTTGGAAAACTCTGGGTATGATTATGTTGCTTAAGGTTGGACATCTCAACAAAACGTGATAGGAAAATGAAAATAAGAAAGAACTTTTCTTTCAGAGGCTCAACATGTCAAACCAAAATTCTGAATTTCTCCAGTCTCCCTGAATAAAAACTATAGCAACAAGTACTTAAAGCACCATAATTTAGATTTTGAAAACAAATTTTGTGATTTTAGCAAAATCAGTCATTTCAGTTGCACTAATTGAGAATTTTTGATGAATTGAACAAATAAATTAAACTACCTTAACATTATCTGCAAAGAAGTGATTTTGCCAAGCAGATTACTTAAACAATATTCCAAATTTTGATGAATTGAACAAATAAATTAAACTAACTTAGCATTATCTGCAAAGAAGTGATTTTGCCAAGCAGATTAATAAACAATATTCCAAATAAGCAGTTCTTTATTGAATATCTGCTGTATGCCCAGCATTGAATAGAAGAAGCAAGAAGTAGATTCCTAGCCCTAGGATATATAGTATAATTGGGGAAATAAGAATGTAGTTTTCCAAATTGTGAGATGTGTCTTCTTGATGGGAAGAAGTCCATTTGTAGGATTGGGAGTTTGCAGCAACAATCAAAATTATCATGGATATTCAGCACAATTCCTGGGTAAATAAACCCACATGTTCTTAGAAAACAAAGGTTCAAATCAAAGTCTATAAAAATAAAATTAATCAAATTATCTCTGAATGATGGGAGGTGACACAAGATAAACATGTATTTGTTGGGCAGAAGGCACTGAGTCCATACATAGGAGAGTACCAGGAAGTAAATTGCTACAGGGTGAAAAGACTCAGACTCTACACCAGAAGGATTTAGATATTTGTGACTCCCAAAGTTAATTGGATACTCCCCACCAACCATTTCCTATGTGGCAGGTGGGACTGGAAGATAATATCCATTTGGCATTAGAGACCATCAGAATACTGGAATTGCTACTGTATATTCAGTGCAGTGATTATTCTTTTATGTAACTTTGTAAGTTTTGTTTTTGTTACAAAATTATAATGAATGCTTAACTGAATAAAATGCAAGCTAAGAAGAAAATAATACACAGCTCTGCTGAAAAGTTAAGGGAGAGTTGGAAGAAGGCGTTCTTGAGCTCCTACACTGACTGGAGAGACAAAGCAGTCTCATACTAGAAATAGTTATATAACCAAAATACTCTATAATCAAATGTTCAATTGTTCTAAGTACAATTGCAGTTGATTTCTGGGGGATGCCCTTCAACCCAGAGTGCTCCATCATCCCAAATTTTCCATCTTTATTTCAAACTACTTCCTCTCACATACTTTGTGTTCCAGCCAGAGTGGACAATTATTGTTGTTCAGTCTTCCTTCATCCTCCCACTTTCCTGCATTTACAAAGACCATCCATCCTCCTTGCCAAGAATAAACTCTTTCCTCATATCTGCCTACTAAAGTCTTTCTTTTCCCTTGAAGCTGAGCTCGGGGCAATATTGCCCATTCCACAAGTAAAATGTTTTCTTCCTTATATTTGCATAAAGCATTTTTTCTGCATTATCCTTTACAGACCTATTATGCTAGACCTTGTATCATACATATCGTATACATGCCATATTCCCCTCTGTCCCCCCGGAAAGTATAAATGCTCTGAAGACAGAGGCTCTGCTCTTGATCTTTGTATTTCTTGTGTCTAGCAAAGAGTCTAATTAAGTATTTGTTGAATTGAAGAAAAGCAGCACATTGCCCTTTCCACAAAGGCACCAGTACAATCCCCATACTGATTATATACCTCTCTCAAAACAAGAAGCCTTGAGTCTACTCACGCCAAGTCATGGGCTCCCCTCTAAGAGCTGTGCCATATGAGTAACCTGCCCCTCCCACATAGTCTTCTTTATACATTCAGCTGAGACAACAGCTAGTTAATAAGTATGGCCAGAGTAGCCACTGTATGCCCAGTCCTGAGCAACTAGAGACCTGGATTTAGAATTCCAGCTTGGCCAGTATTTTGCTTTGTGACATTGAGCAAGTCCTCCTTAGTTTCCTCATCTGTAAAATGTATGGTTTGGATTTGGATTTCCAAGGGCCCTTCTAGCTATGATGTGCTATGTTCTTAGTTAGATCTTTTCTGCTTTTAACAGTGAATGTATATTTCAGCTCAAAAAAGTTTTGGCAAGCCCCTGCTATGTGCAAGACTCTATACTCTGTTTTAAAGTGTCTAGAAGCTCTGACATTTTGTATTAAGATGTCCTTGCATTTGTAGAACTATTTACCGTTTACAAGTTTGAATTTACAAAACTATCTACTATGATGTCATATCTTCTCAATAAGCCTGCGTTATAGATAGTGCAGGTATTTCATTCAACGAATTGAGTTTAACAGAATGCTAAGGAACCAGGACTTTATGCAGGACTTCTGCTGTGGTGAGGGTGCTTGAAAAAATAAACCTGATACTTGAGGACCTGACAGTCTTAAGAAAGACATATAAAAATGAATGATAGAAAGGAACATGACTAAGAGTCACAAAGTGAACTCTTTGAGAAACCTGAAAATCACAGAATCTCAGAAGTAGAAGAAACTTCAGAGGTCAAATAGGTTAGTTCATTTCTTAACAGAAAATCCCTTTTGGAAACATCTCTGCCAATTGGACACTCAGCTTGAAGATAACAAGGACAAGGATTTCTCCTCCTCCTTCCCCTTCCTAATTGGGGCCACTACATCTGTATGATAGAAAATGAATCATTATGAGCCAGCCATTAGAAAATGGCTATTCTATTTTGGTTCATAAAAAATGAGCCAAATCAGCCAATATAATAGAGCTATTAGAGTTAGAGACAACAGACATGGTTTTCCATTTCTTAATGTTTTCTAACTACATAACAGTGGGCAAGTGGTGCCATGATGGTATTTTGACCCCTATTCTGACCATTGAATCTAACAAAAATAAAGCCATGATGGTAGGAGTCTTATTTTCAGCAGAACTCCTTCAAGTTAAGGGGGGGGTACCTAAGACCAAAAGGAAACCCATGGTGAAAAAGCCCTAGAGTCCCAAACAGCAATGCTATGAGGTCAAGGTGAGTGGTCTGTTCTATTTCTCTCCACCTCATTCCATCATAACATTAGGCTGTAATGTCACTTATGCCGTATGACCTTGGTGAAGATGTTTTTGGCCAGAGCCTGGGATATCAATTCATTTAAGATATTGTACCAGGTTTATATCTATTTGAAAAGGAGTTGGACTAAACTCTTTTTGTGTCATATACCTCTTTGGCAGTCTGGCTAAATCCATGGACTCCTTTTCAAAATTTTTTTAAAATTTATCATTGAACAAAATCCTAAATTTGTTAGAGATTAATGAAAACAGATTTTTTTTTTTTTCTCTATTCGAGTTCATGAATCCCTTAAAATCTGTCCATTAACCCCAGGTTAAGAACCCTTGGACTAAATATTTAATTTCAGTTCTGAGATTCAGTGATTCCTGTGTTCTTGGGTCATAGAGTAGTTTCCTGAGCAAATACAGCATAAAGCTCATGGAAGAAGTCACTGAAACTTACAGTAGATTTTATTGAACAACATTGTTCTCTGTGACAAAGAGTTACCGAGACAGCTCTGATTAACAGGTTTAAAAAAAAAAAAAAATTGTTTCAAGAAGCCAGGGCTGTGTATATTCATACAGTAAGCCAAATACTGCTTTTAAAAGGCCCCTAGGAAACAGGCACACAAGCATCTCTTATTTGTACAAAGCAAAATGACTCCTTAGAAGATAAGCTAGTTCCTCTCAGGGGAATTTATGACACATCCCTGATCTGGATTTAGAAGAACTGGGTTAGAATCCTGATTCTCTTAAGAGACATGAAGCCCCTTCCCTTCTCTGGTCTCAGTTTCTTTCTCTGTGAAAAGAATGGCCTCAAGAAATTACCTGGAATCATATGTTTCTATGGCCTCATAAGGCAAAAGATGAATTCAGCTCTGGGTTCACAGGGCTGACAGGAAGGAAAGACGATTTACACTAATGATGACTCTGAGCAGAGCTCTGAAGAGTTATGATGTATTCCCATCAGAAGGAAAGAGAAAAGCCTCCTTTGGACAGCATGCAGGGAGGGCTGTGCTCCTTATATGCTATTCCGAGGGCCCTGTAGTAGCCCTTCAAGCAGAGTGGAAAGGATGCATCTTCCTGTGTGGCCTGGGACATTTGAGGTTTATCAAGTCTTTTGAGTCTGTGTCTCTGTATAAAAGACAAGAATACTTCCTAAAGAACAAAAAAAAGCAAAGTGCCTCATAGAGAAATGACACGTGGTATGGTGACAGGCAGAATAGAGGAAACAGGGCTGGACTATGAATCCAAAGAGGCCACAGTCTGCCTACCAGCTCTACTGCCTTTTGAGCTGAGTGATTCTGGGCAAGTTGTCTAACTTCTCTGAATTTTGGTTTACTCATTTATAAAATGGGAATCATGGTACCTTTTGCAGAATGATACTTTGTAGACGTCAAAACTCTAGAAATGTGTCAGTAAAGGAATTCATGGAATTGTTACATGCCAAAGATGGGGGGAGGAAACAGCATGTAGTAAAAAGAGCCATGGCCTCAATGAAAGAAACCTGAGTTAGAGTCCCACTTCTACTAGCAATCAGTGTGTGAACAAGGCAAGTAAATTCCACTCTCTGGAGCCACTTCCTTCTCACTGGAGCAGATAACCATCAATTTTGAGAGTTGTAAGGCATCCTCAACTACATTTATCCAGCCCACTCTTGAACATGTGTTCTTTCTACCAAATAATTAAACAAGCTTAGCTTGAGAAGCTTCATTGAAGGAAGAATCCATTACCTCATGAAGCAGCCTGTTCCATTTGTTTTTACCTCTAATATTGGAAAGTTTGTGCTTTGTTCCCTCTTCTGCCCGTCAAACCCAAAAGGTGTCCGATCCTTCTTCCTTATGACAACCCTCCTAATACTTAGAGATTGCTGTGCCATTAGGGCCTTTAAACCAAGTCTCCGTGGTTGCTATGACACGGTCTAAAAATAATGTACCAATCTGTTTTTCTCCTCCTCATTCAAGCTTGTTAACCACCTATAATGTGGTATTCAAAACTAAATACAATACTGTCCCTGTGATCTGACCGGAGCAAACTGAATATGGGGAAACTGTCAATTCCTTCTAGACTCTCTGCCTTCTTTAATCTAGCCAAATCAGTTGCCATGTGGTTTTTTTTAATTATTCCAAGAGCTTCCATCTAGTAACCCTGTTAAAAAGGAAATCTGATTAGTCTAGCACTACCCATCCTTGATGAAAACATGTTGGCTCTTTTATAATCACCATTTCTTTTCTGTATATCCAGTAGCCATTTCTTTAGTGAAAAAAAAATTTCTACAATTTTCCAGGAATGAAGGTTTGGCTCATGACATAATTGGCAGGCTTAATTTTCTTCTCTTTTGGAGAAGTCTCCAAAATCTTTGAAAAATCATGGCTCATCAGTCCTATCTGCCAGCTTTGTTTGTAGCTGTGATTCATCCAGGTCAGGTGACTTAAACTCAGCAGGGACAGCTAGGTGCTCCCTTACTATCTCCTTACTTCATTGGGATATCTGCTAGCTGTTTCCACAGAAGCCCCACAAGGTAAATGGTGTTTAATGATGTGGTGTAATAGAAGAAGCACCATTTTGGACTTAAAGAACTATAAGAATCTTCCACGCTATCTAATCCAGCCCCTGGGTGGATTTCAAATCTAGTTTACTTTCATGTCATGATATCACCTCCCTGACAACGTCTTTGAGAACGAAGAACAAAACACATTAATGGCAACAATTTCAAGTACAAGCTGATTTCTTTCCTGTTGGCCCCCTTTCTCATCCCCTTTTTATTTCCTCTTTCTCTTTCTTCCTCTTCTGCCTCTTGTAATCTTGACAAGAACATTTGGTACAAGTACCATTAACAAAACTGGCTTCTTCACCATTGGAGCAAACCCAACCCCATAAGGAAAAACATAGATTTGAAGGCTGAGCTATTTTTGATAAAATGTCTTTGATACTTATGCCACGGTTTCCTGTAGGAGTACAGCAAACACATATGCTCTGTGTCCAAGAGTGTATAAAGGCCAAAGAAGAGAAGCTTATGAAAACACATACATGGCAGCAGCTGTTAACCTCAACACCTGCCTGGGAAAGGGCATCGAGGCAAAAGATCTAAAGTTAACATTCTGGGATTGACTTTGAGAGCCCCCAGCCTCCATACTGCTCCAGCTGAGGGAAGAACAATGTTGAGAAAAGCTTAGTACATTTAAATTTGTGCTAAAGAAAATTGGTCTCCTTGCCTTTATAATGAATGAGGGACATGGAAAAAATCTGGGAGTCTGAGTGCTCAAGTACTTTTCACTAGTATTGAGACACAATTGTACAGTGCATTTGGTATTTGATTTTAAAACAGGAATGCCTGAGTTTGAATCCTGCCTGTGGCACCTAATAGCTGTGAGTTTGATTGATCATATCAGGTCACCTTGCTGGCCCTCTGATTTCTTCATCATATCTCTCTGTCCCCTCTAGAACCCTTGCTCACACAGGAAGTGTTAGCTCATTGAATATTAGAGTTGAATAATCTGTGTAATGTAGACTAACCATTGTGTCCTTGTACATCATATCCTAATAGGTGGATTTAGAACTAGCTACCTAAAAAGTAGTCATCAGTGCTTCAGTAAAAAAGTGACAGACGTCTTCTGTGGGGTGTCTCAGAGATAGGTACTTGGGACTTCTTATTAATAACAAAAATAAGGATAATGATAGCAGGTAGCATTTATATAGCAACAATGTTTGGAAAGAGCTTTACAAATGTTACTGTATTTGATCCTTGAAATAACCCTGAGCAGCAGGTATTATTATCCCCATTGTATAGATAAACTGAGACAAGGCAAAGGGTAAGTGATTTGCCCAGCATCACACAGCTGTCTAAGACCATGTCTAAGACCAACTTTGAATGTGAGTCTTCCTCCAAGCCCAGAACTTGATGCTCCTAAAAGTTGACAAGTATAGATAACACATTACATGACAGGATCAGGCTCCTGAAGTCTCTTGCAGGCTAGAACATGGTATGGGATTTTAGTATCTGTTGAAGTCCTGTTTCAAGCCCTAGAGATACAGAGCCCTTGGCCTTCCTTGTGCTCAAGGAACTTTACAGTCCAGTGAGAGAGACAACACGGAAATAACCTTGTGCATGCAGGATCTAGACAGCAAGCCTTGGAGATAACAAAGGAGAAGGATTCCTGTGAAGGGGCTTCTGGGAGAAGAGGGAAGTCGGGCAGAGATGAGGGAGAGAGAGGGGATCCCAGCCTCGGGGCCTCCCCGAGAAATTGATGGAGTTGGAGCATCAAGGAGGCCAGTGTCCCCAAACCTCAGAGTATATGAAGGGGAAGGAGGGACTAAGGTATAAATGAAAAGACTAGAAAGGGAGAAGAAGACTTTTAAAAACCTAAACACGGGATTTTTTGTTTGATCCTGGAGGTGACAAGGAATTTGTTAAATGGGGAGGAGTGACATGGTCAGACCCACACTCTGGCTTTGACAGCTGGGGTGAAGAGGAGGTTTGTGGGAAGGCCTTGTGGCAGGAACCCCAACCCACAGGCTTTTACAGCAGGTAATGGATATTCGGATGAGGGATTGGACTAGGAGGGCAGTAGTATCAGAGAAGGAAAGGGGGGCTTATCCTGGTGTTACAAAGGCAGTAACAAATTTGAAAAGGAGGGAGTTGAGAGGAAGTGGGTTGGGGGCTGGGAGACTGGACAGTAATCGAGAAGGTCAGAAGGAGGAGGGTTTGGGAGGAAAGGTAGTATACTAACAAGTGATAAGTTTTCAGTCTTTCACTTCATTTCAAAGTCACCTATAGCAAGTAGAGATTGGAGGAGGTGTGGTGAGGCAGTCTGCAGGGACATCATTACATGAGTCACCATGGTTGTTGTATGGAAGAAGTTCTCGTCCCCAGAGGGCAAGCCTGGAAATCTAGTCCTGTGGAGGGACTCTATCCAGGATTATTGTCTTCGTCCTTGAGCACAATCACAATAGTTACTATAATTGGCAAAGGCAAGATCAAAACCGTGGGCCCTCCTGGGAGGCCAGTACCACGCATACCTCCTCCTGCCCTAGGATCCAGCCCACTATTTTCATTCCCTCCTTCCTTACCAGGAGTCCCAGTCTCAGCAGGGGACAGACAGGCCAAGGAGGGGAAAGGTGATCCAGGCCCAGCTAAAATTAGATTTCATAAATAAAGCCCAGAGCCCTTGCTGAGGCCTCGGTCCCTTGTTTATTTTGTTCCAGCCTGTGACTCCTTCGTCAGCATTTGTGGAAACCGACACTGAGAGAAAGAGAAACAGTCCAAGTCACATGAAGAACCGAGAGAGGGAACTGGGGAATGAGGCAAAGGCCAATCTAGGGCAGCTGAAGTCAGACACTGACCACGGGCCCAGGGCCAGGCAGGGAACCGGTGCAAAGGTTGCTGCCTGGGGCCAGGAGCTGCCCATTCATGGAGGAAAGGGGGAAGGAGCGCTGACCGGGAATTTTCTTGTCATCTTCCTAGCTCCCCCCAGTCTCATTTCTGGGGCACCTCTCTATCACCACTAATGTAGAAATTTGTTTTTCTTGACTACACATGTTTCTAGTGGGTTTGCTTTTTTCCCCCTTCTTCCTCTCCGCATCCCCAAAGAGAAAGTAAGGATTTGAAAATAAGAATTTTTTTAATGAATTTAATAAACTAGGTTATGGGGGCAGGGCTGAATTTGGAGTTTTAATTATAATTCTACCACTTATTTTCTGTGTGACCTTAAGAAAAAAACTACTCCCTTCTCTAAGCCCTATTAAATTCAGTGATCACTAAAATACCTTATAGCTCTAAATCACCTCAGTGATACTATATCAGAGCTGAACAGAACCTTAGAACATAGAATCGTAGAGCTGAGGGACCCTTTAATCATAAAATCTTTAAAGGGCTGAGTCAGCCCTTTAATCTTGCAGGTGAAAACAATGAGGCACTAAGGAAAAAATGGATTTTTCTCTAAACCCACACTAAAAGTCCAGGATGGAGCTGAGAATAGAACTAAGGACTTTATGCACTCCTACCCCTCAGCTTCAAATTCTCATGGAAGAGATTTTGCCTGAACACTAATCTTTCTTCCTGACCTTGACTTTATGTTTTCCTGTATCTTGGTTGGGAGCTCTCAGCAGGGTCAGGACTAGGGAGGAAAAAATGCAAAAACAATTTCTCCATTGTCTGAGCTAAGTAAACATCTGGGCCTAAAGCCAGGTTAACTCACTCTTCCCTCTGTGGGAAGAACAAATTTCTCCCTCTCTCTCCTCTGCTTTCTCTCCCTCTCTCTCTTGTGACCCTGGAAAAGAATATACTATTGTAGTACTAATTATCTCTCACAGAGTTGTATAAGGTCAGAGAAGTAACAAGTGGCAGAGCCAGGATGGTGCAGTGATAGTACCCAGGGCCTGGAGTCACTAAGTCCTGAGTTCAAATGGGGTCTCAGACACTCACTAACTGTGGCCATAGGCAAGTCATTTGACCTTTGTTTTCATACCTGGGTGAATGTCAGAATCAAATGAGATATTAAGTGCTTTTATTATTATTTCCACATACTGTGCTTTGTCCACCACATAGCATTGCCCCAGGAACATCTCAGGTGCCATGGAAACAAAACCAAGGATCCCATCCATCTGTAATAGTAACTTAAGTTTATTAGCCCTTAAATTTTACACAACCCTGTCAAATGAGAATGAGGGGACAACTGTTCCCATTTTTAAAAAGAAACAAGTACAAGGGCGGTTTAATAGTCTAGCCAAGTCAAACATCCAGGTCTGCAGCAAAGGCAGGAAGCCTGGGACTTGGAACACTTAAGTCTGGTCCCTCTGTAGAGAAGTTTTTTTAGTCACTTTTAGAGCACTAGAAACTGGTATGTTTTCTCTGTTGTCCCTGTGGTTTTGTATGGATCAGGGCTCAGTGCTGTGCTTAGGTCTGGGCTAGTAGGAAATCCCTTCTGATGGAGGTGGCAGGTGGGATGCTGCCTTGTTCAGACTTTGGCAGGCTAAAAGAACTAGCCATGTTCCTTTACTTCTATGGCAGCCCTTCATCCATGAAGCAGTGTAAATTACCAAACATAGGACGTAGCTTGTCATAGTCAAGTGGTTCCTTAGAATATAGAATGGCATTAGAATTAGAGTTGACTAAGTATCAAAGCTATAAGGGACTTTGGAAATTATCTAGTCCCACCTTTTCCTCTTCCAGAGGAGGAAGCTAAGGCCCAGAAGAGGAAAGGGAACTACAACAAGTCTTCCACCTGTCATGAGAACTAATTCCTAGAACTCTGAGCTTTTTCTGCTACATTGATCCAATCTATAAAGGATGAAGATAATATTTCTTATTTCTTAAAAACTAAGGCTTTAATAGCCCAGCCTATGTTCAAGAACAAAAAAAAAAAAAATCCATTAAGGATCTTTGCAACCCACCTTCTTTCCTGAGTGCCTGTGCCGTTGTTATTCCTATACTTTTCTATAACCAGACTCTCTTCTTTTCATCCAGGGAGGAAGTGAACCCACAAAAAGCATCCATTACCAAAGGCCTGGCCGGCCCAGACCAAATCCACCTCCACCAGATCTATCCAGAAAAGAGGCCCAGAGGATTGCTAAGATCTTCTCTGCCCAGTATTCCCAGAAGGACTAGACTGTGTCCAGCCCCTTATCCCCTTCCCTAATGCACCCTAAGCACGACTACAAAGAAGAGGGTAGATGGCTGCCCCCTAGGAATGACGCCTCTTCTGGCAACCATCCTGCCACATATAGGCAAGGAATCTCCAGGCCAGGCATACCAACTGTCCCTCAGGAGGCTGTGGGGAATGGCGGTCTGGAATGCACGGACCCCGGTGAAAGCAGCAGCTCCTTTGTGAACACGGAATCAGAGTGAGAAGCATCTCAGAACTTTTTTTCATGGAGTGACCACAGCACTGAGCCCATTCAGGATGAGACTTCTGCCCCTTGGATACTGTACTTCACAGCTCACACTTTGCTTAGACTTTACTGGAAGGGGTAGGAATAGGATCATCTTCTTAAACATATTTTTTAAAACTAGACTGTGTGAACCCACTGGGAAAAGGGAAAATCGCCTATTTGGAAGTTTTTGTAGGAAAATGTCTTTAACTGAAAACCATGCTTTTAACTTATTGTCTGGACTCGAAGGAACCTCAGCCTTTCTCAATAAAGCCCTTTGTACTTGTGTCCTGAGTATTTCTATCCCCAGGAATACATTCTGGTTTTTCTTAAGAGAATATTGAATTTGGAGATTGCCCAGGCCCTGTGTCAAAGCAATGCCCATGGAATGGTGAGGTTCAGTTAGGAGAAAAACCAGGTGAGGTGCTGAGTTCACCGGGCTTTGAGTGCTTAATAACAATGCCCATTTCTCTAGCAGTTTATAAAGCATTTTCCTCACAGTGATAACCCTCAAGTGAGGTAGGTAACAATGCACAGACTAATGCCCCATTTAACAGAAAACAAGAAGCCTATAATACCCAACAGAGACAGGCTCCTGACTACAAAGAGTTGGAATGGAACATTGTAAAGGTCTTGCTATCATACCACATTGCCTTCTGCCACATTGGCCCCTCTCAGTCAGTCTTAGGGACTTGCTTTTCATGGATGCCCTCTTCATTTAGCTGACAGGTGGGAAACAGGCCCAGCACGGATAAGATCTCCCTTGAAGTCAGAAAAACCTAAATTCAAATCCTGCCTCTGACCTGAAGATTCAGTTAGAGGTGGCCACTGTATTTCCACTGGGAAGAGTACTTGCACAGCACTACAGAGTAAGAAGTTACCTGAGCGTTACCCTTGCCAAAAAAGAATTCCCCTTCTCTTACAACACAGCAGATGGGGTCATTTAGCCTATCCTGAAGCCCTCTGATGAGAGGGTTTTATAGCTTGTGAAAGATGATAGGGCCCATGCTACTTAACCAAAATTACCACTAGCATCCCTAAATTATTTGAGATTTTAAATATTGGTCCTTTCTACCATTGGTTCTAATTGAGACGGACTACCACCTTCTTGGTTCTCGGGCTAGAAATGATAAATTTCCTCTTCCTACACACACTTCATCCTGAACTTCTAACCCTAAAATTTGGGCTTTAACTTGTTTTAGAAGTGCTTGGGGGGCAGCTAAATGGCACAGTGGCCCAGGAGTCAGGAGGACCTGTGTTCAAATGTTGCTTTGGACACTTAACACATCCTGAGTGACCCTGGGCAGGTCACTTAACTCCAGTTGCCTCAACAAAAAAAACAAATGCTTGCTACTGTTGAGGGCAGTCTCACTGATATTTCTATTCCCCTTCCCAACTAGGTGACCTCTGCCTAATAATCATTCCTGCATACAAAAGGGAATATCACTGAACAAAAGGTATAATTTGCAAATAAAAGTTCTTTTCAGTTGCCATAATACAGGACAAGTCTTGGAGTCAAAACAACCTGAATTCAGTCCTGCCATTGACATGAGTGACACTGGGTAAATCACTTAAATTTTTAGTGCCCAGGTGAAGCCTACAAATTCCGTGTAAGTCAACATCTGCATTTGGTGAAAAGAGTTTCCAAATAGCTAGAGTTCCTCAAACCAATGAAATCATATACTGAGCGCATCCCCTTTGGTGAATTAGCAGATCTGGACAAGAGTGGCCCAAGATGGTATGGATAGACTGCAAAGTACCCTGTTGGAAGGAGCATCTACAGAGAGGAAGTGATTGAGCCATCAAAGGATGGAGCCTCACAATCAGTTACTCTTCCAGATTTACTAACAGCTTAGACTTTTGTGGAAATAAATGGGTGAAACCCATTGTTTGCTTTTTCATTCCTTCAAAAAAGGATAAGATACAGTCCTCAGTTGAAAGACACCCTTGAGATCACTTCATTCAAACCTGTCATTTTATATATCCGAAAATTTAGGTCTTCAATAGGGAAAACACTGCCCACAGCGAGAGGACTCTCACTATGTGGTAAGAGATGAGTTTTGAACTCGGGCTTCCTGATTCTAAATCAATGTTCTTTCCATTGCATCACAGAGGAATAACAAGGATAGGCAATCTATGTTAAGTTCCAAACTAGGGGCATACTCAAGAGGGATTTAGGAACTCAGAAGATGAAAGATCACTAAGCTATAGTAATTAGAGAAAACTTCCTAGAGAGGGTACTGAGTAGGGGAACTGAAAATCCAGTGGAGGAAAAAAGACATCTCTGTAGGTCATTATTTTCTCCAAAATACAGCTTTGATAAAATCATAAGCCTATGCTTTGACTTCAATAGTGCTAAAGATCACATCTGTGTGAGCTCTCCCTAGAACCAGCCTTACTAGACAATTATATCAGTTGCTATAGCTAGAAAAATCCATCCGTGGCCAGTGTGCTGCTAAGGAGCATCCTGCCGTTAGGTCGGCACTCAGCCAATAAATGCTGTATTTCAGGACCCATATTTGAAGTTTTTCCAGCTTGTTAAGACCTGTCAAAGGTTGTGTTCCACTGGCATTGGCTTCAGGAAGAAGATGGTACCTGAACATGAGATCTGAGTTTCTCAACCATAGTTTAAGATACAGTATGCTTTACAAGGTCCAGCTGCAAAAAATTTCCCTGAAGTTTTATAAATCTAATCCAAAGAGCTCTCCCCTGACAACAGAGGAAGAATGACAGTTGAGATGGGCAAAAATTCACAGAAGATAAAATCTAAGAAAGGGACTAGCTCTAAGATCCATGACCTTTGATGTCTGTACACAAATGAACAAAATATAAGCGTCAAGCAAGGCAAATGAGCAATTCCACTGCAAAGAGACGATTTGAGACTTGACGGGATGAAGTGCTCATCTAGAGCATTACTCTGGAAAAATTGACCTTAATTAGAACAACTTAGGGGGGAAAAGGAAAGTGAGAAAGGAAGAAAAGCATTGTAATATTAAAATGGTTTACTTGTGAAAAAGAAATCTAAAATGTATAGGACAGAAGCAGGCAAAGAACAATGAGGAAGGAAAGAGAAGTCAGGAGTCAGACATGCTTATTATAAATACTTAGAGACAAGAAATAGGCAAATTTAGGAAAGAAAAAATCACAAACTTGGCCAAATAATTATAGGGAACTTGAATTAAATTCAAGCAAACCACAACAAAAAGTGAAAATGCTATGCTGTGTTCCACACTCTGTTCCCATGGTTCTCCGTCTGGGTGTAAATGGCTCTCTTCATCACTGAACAATTGGAACTGATCTGAATCATCTTATTGTTGGAAAGAGCCGTGTCTGTCAGAATTGATCATCATATAATCTTGTTGCCATGTACAATGATCTCCTGGTTCTGCTCATTTCACTCAGCATCAGTTCATGTAAGACTCTCCACGCCTCTCTGAAATCATCCTGCTGGTCATTTCTTACAGAATAATAATATTCCATAACATTCATATACCATAATTTATTCAGCCATTCTCCAATTGATGGGCATCCATTCAGTTTCCAGTTTCTAGCCGCTACAAAGAGGGCTGCCACAAACATTTTTGCACATGTGGGTTCCTTTCCCTTAAGATCTTTTTGGGATATAAGCCCAGTAGTAACACTGCTGGATCAAAGGGTATGCAATTTGATACCCTTTGAGCATAATTCTTAAATTGCTCTCCAGAAGGTTGGATCAGTTCACAACTCCACCAACAATTTATCAGTATCATGGTATTATAGGCCAGAACTCTGAACTTGAAACATAGGATTCTTAGAAGGTGCTAAGTCAGTAGGACTGATAGAGACAATAGTTATCTAATTTAGCATGGTTCAGTATGATTGATTTAATCCTACAAGAAGATGTTATGGGCCAGAACTTGAAACGAGATATTAAGTGGAATTGAAGAGACAATGATTAGATCTAGTTTAGCATTGATTTAACACTACAACAAATAATGGTTTCCTAGTGATATAATGATTGGGCATATAAGGAAGAAGCTCTCAGGGCCAGAAAAGACGAGAGCACTAGAAGCTCTCAGAGGCTGAGACAGATTCACTCCATTGTCCACCTTTGTGGTGGCTGGAGGCTCATGCACAAACCTTTGTAGAGTCGGAGAGATTCAGAAGCCAGAGAAGGTAGCAGGAACTAAGGTTCTCAGAACCAAGGAGAGAGATAGGCCTCCAGAAAAACTAGCCAAGAGCCAAGTAAAGGAGATAGGACTTGGAAGGAGATAATAAAGGATTTGGACTTTAACCTCTGGCTACTCATGTGGTGAATACTGAACTGAAATGAGGGCTGCTCCCAGAGACCCCAAGAAAACCTCAACAGAGAACATTACATCATGGTTTCTGGAAATGGTTTTCATCAACAAGGAGGAACTTGTGACTAAGATAGAAGTGATGATCACCTTGGGGGAAAGTGACTTTTTTTTTTCGAATTTGTGATTGATAGAGAAGAAAATTACATGTATTCTGACATTAACTTTAATTTTTGATAGATTTCACAAGGTTCAGAAGAAGAATAGGTTGTGTCCCCTGGATTAAAATTCTACATTGGAGATCTGCTTAGGGTAAATTGTATACTTTAGTATAAAATTCTGAAGACTGTAAGAAATCATTTGAAGAAGAAAAAGGAAGGTTGCCTAGAGATTGATTGGAGGCACAGGGAATTAATTGATTAAATTTGATCCTTGATATTCAAGTCATGTAAGGAAATGAAAAGAGAATACCCAGATGATTTTGATTATTCAAGTCACCACTGCCAAGCCAATGCCAGTCATCTTTGATGAGGGATTACATGATTCTGCTTGGTCACACAGCCACCAACCCAAGCCCCATGGGCTACCTTTAGCTAAAGCCTGTCTGTCCCTTGTCTATTCTCAGCCTGATTGACCACACTTTGTCTTCCATATCATTCTATTCAAACCTATAAAGTTCTTTAGACTCATCTCCGTGAGGGCAGAAACCAAGCCTTACTTAACCTATGTATCTTCTCCAAACTATATAGTACTATCCTCTCTGTACATTGTGCAATATCCAAGCTAGAAAAACTTGAGGACATCAACATATACCTGAAGCATAAACCCCTTCTATAGCATCCTTGGCAAATCTCCATCCAAACTATGCTTGAAGTTCTCCAGTGATAAGCGGCTCACTACCTTGCAAAGCAGGAAGAAGGAAGAACCCAGGGAGTACAGAAGAGGGGATTATTTGTACACAAACCTCATCCTCCAGAAGACAGTAAGCTTGTTTTGAACAGAAGTTTGCTTTTCATCCCTTTATCCCTAGCACTGAGAACAGAACACTGAACATAATGGGTACTTAACTCAGTTAATTATATTTAACAAATTGTATTTGTTTGTTAAGTTGAATTAATTGAACAACAAAGTGAATGCTCTGCCTTTCTGGACAAAAAATTGACTCTTCCCTGATTGAGCCCCAATCATGCTGGTCCTCAGATATTCAGATAATAATGTCAGGCCCAAATTCTATTGCTCTTTAGTTTACATTTTCTATCACAGTTCTGTGAAGTAGCACAAGTATTGTCATCCCCAATTTACCAATTTAAAAACCTGTGCCATAGAAAGTGACTTATATCCAGTCATACATGACTGAATTTGATGAACTCAAACCCAGGTCTCCCAAGCCCAGTGCTTTCTCCATGAATCAACATAGTCCCTGGCCCATCTTCCCCACTCCACACTCTGCTCCCATTCAGACAGACACCGCCCCCCCCCCCAGCTCCTGGTGGCAAGAGCTCTGAAATTCCCTGACCATCCCCACTTGTTCCACCTCACTGCCTGTCATCAGATGATTTCAGCCGTCACCTGTCTCTTGGAGGATAAGGTTGCCAGAGTCTATAAATATAGGCGCCGGCTCACCCACAGGCCCCCAGAGACGGGCAGATGGCAAAGAGCGCAGAGCAGGGCACTGCTGCTGTTAACCCAGGAAACGGGGCCCCTCCACCCATCCTGCTCCCAGGTAAGAACCACGAGGATTGGGCTGAGGCCGTGGGCTAGAAACTCCTAGAAGTGGGAGGCCCTAAAGATTGAGACTGATAGCTCTGTCTGAGAGGAAAAGGCCCCAGGAAGAACCGTGATCCCCGTGGCAAAAATGGCCAAAAGTGACCTTGGACCCAAATGCCCAGGCTTCGGGGGCCCTCGGCCCTGACTTCCTATAGTGCTCTTGGCAGCAGGGAGGTGCTGAGATTCACCAGCCTCCGTGCCCCCTAAATGGGGGCAGAGGCGAGGATGGGGCTGCCCGTTCACTCTGAAAGGTCCCAGCAGGGATCTAAGGCCTGGACTCCCAGGGCCATCCTGGCTGGCAGAATTGTGCAGTGTTCCAGTTGGAAGGAGCCTTAGCGAACACCTAGTCCAATTCCACCTGAAAGGTGCAGAGAAGGGATCTATCCAAGACCATGATTCCTGGCAGAGCCACCTATTAACTTCTGGGCTGGTTAACTCTTGGGTGTCCCAAGTCCAGGTTCCTTCCTGGAGCTGTTCTCAAGGGGTGATCTCCCTGTGCTGACCCCTGAGGGCGGCTGCACTGAGATCCCAGAGCACATGAGGAAAAAGTGAGCAGAGAAGGGGGGTAAAGGGAACGGGCACATACCTCTTGTCCCAGAGTGTTCCTGGAGCCATTCGAGGTTCCTTTCTGCCCTCAGGCCACAGGTAAAATTAAAGCAGCATAAGGGAGTCCCCTGGGACTTAGGATTTAAAATATTATAACAGTAGTTATAAAGAAAATGTAACAGTAGTAGTCCTCACAATGGTCAAAGCAGCTTTGAGGTGCAAGGTTTGTTTTGTTTAATATTTCTTATTTTTCAATTGTGTCTGACTCTTTGTGACCACATTAGCAAGGACACTGGAGCGTTCGCCATTTCCTTCTCCAACTTATTTTACAGATGAGGAAACTGAGGCAAACAGGACTAACTGAATTGCCCAGGGTCACCCTAAGTGTCTGAGGCCGGATTTGAACTCGGGAAGAGGAGGCTTCCTGACTCCAGGCCTTGCCCTCTGTGCTGAGCCACCTCATTGCCTCCTAATACTTCCCTACACTTTGCAGAGAAGAGCTCTGTTGAGTGCAGTAACGCAGGGTCCCCAAGTCACTGAGCGGGTCATTCCTCCGCCACCCAGAGCAGGAGCGAGGAAATGAGTCAGATTGCTCTCCCAAGTACGGCAGAGCCAGCAGCGCGGCTCCCCTTGCTCTGGTGCTGAGGGGAGACAGGGATGGGGGCCCATCCAGCATCTACAAGCCTGGAGAAGGAGGGCAGCCCAGGTTCCTGCCTGTGAAAAGGTGGAAAACCCAGACATGAGGAAGGAGACAGCAATTATGTATAAAACGGAGGGGAAGGGGGATGCGACCGGCTGCGCCGTGTCCCACAGGCCAGGGCGAACCCTCCGCTTCCTCTTGTGCAGAATGGGGGGGTTGGAGCTTGTGGCTCCTGCATGTTCTCACCTGCAGCCCCGAGATGCCCCTTTGGGAGGGAGGCGGCCTTCCTCTGAGATTTCAGGCCCTGCCGAGCCATTCCTCCTGCAACTGGTCTGGAGAGAGAGGATGTAGGGAGTCGCAGATCTTGCCATCCCCAGGCCGGGGGACAGACAGGTGCCAGGGCTACAGGCCCGGCCTCGGGTGCCCTGACCTGAGTCAGCCTCCCAGCACCCACATCCTTCTCTTGGAACGCCCTGGAGCCTCGGCCTTTATCTCCAGGGCTTTCAGCTGTCTCTTTCACTAATCTTCCCCGATCCCTGGCTGGCTTCTGCCCCCATCCCCACTTTCCTCCCCACCCTCCCTGCTACCTGGGTCCAGCTCCCATTTTCCTCATCCCTTCTTCCCATTGCTTCCACACATTTCAGACTTCAGGAGTATGTTTTCTAGGGTCAGTTCCCAAGGAAAATGAAAATAGAAATAACACAGCAACTGAATGAAGATCATTAGATATATAAATATAAGAAAGCTCTCTCTTGTCCTTTATTAGGGAGCCCTAAATTTCTGTACTCTTCTGCTAAGCTACAATTCACTACCTACTGCACTGTGTTACTACTAATCCTGATTCTCACTCAGGACTAGTTGCTCCACCCTAGGTCCCAGATAAATATCCAAATTTAGGATTTTACCATCTGGATATTGCAAAGACCCTTCTCAATGGTCCATTTTTCCAACCCCAAGCAAACTCTGAGCAATCAGAAAGCTTCTCCATACTTTGCTAGGCTTGCGGCTCTCTGCACACAGCAGTAAGTAATCTCTAAATTAATGAGTTATCCCATTCTACTTTCCTCTACCAAAGGACAAACAATTAATCACAGGCAAATTAAAACAGTTCCCATCATCTCAGAGAGCTATCCAAAAGTGGAATGTGCTGATACAAACCCTGCTGAAAGGACAGCCCGGGCCAGGTGGTTACCATAAACAAAAGTGAGCTCACTGAAAGCCTGGGGGCAGAGCTTGGATGGCTCCTTGGCAGCAAATCTGGGGAAGACATTCCTGCACTGGGGAGCTAGACTCTGCACCTCCTGGGGCTTGCTCCAGCTGCATGGATTACAATTGGAATTATTCAATCAGATGCTCCACTCATACCCAACATTGACAACAAACTCTCCTACTTGAGAGCAGGCAGGGAAAACACAGGTTTGTTCTACCTGGGGTTGAAAAACAAGGGAAGAATCCAGAATGTTACCTGTCCTAAGCCAGGTTAGAAGCTTTCCATATTTATTGATATATCTTGTTTATATATCTACCTCATTTCCAAATATCTCTCTCTCCAACCCACCCAAAAATAATTGGGCAAAGAAGAGCCATTATTTCTATCAAAAAAAGAAAAAAAAAACAAAAGAAAAAGTAATTAACCTAAACCAGCCAACACATCAATTAAATGTGACAACATAGACCTGGAAGCGTTCTTAGAGACCATCCAGCCCAACCCACTTCCCTTTATAGATGAAGATACATAGCAAATCAGTCTCACAGTGAGTGCCAGGTCCCTCATCAACCAAGATTGACAAGGCAACTGGAAGGCCTGGTACAAAGTAGTTCCCTGGGCTTAGCCTGGTCTCTGTTCCTTTTATCAGTCACTCAAAGATATTGGAGATTGGAAGAGGGTTTGGAAATGAGAAACCAGAGAACTCCAGAACTCCAGAGTTATTAACCAAACAATAACTTGCCTATGTATGTCTTATAACCAGGTATACTTTAGCCTTTAGAGATGAAAACTGGGTGGCAAAGGGGATCTTAAGGTAAAGGAAAGACTCAAGATCAATGACTGGGAAGTTGAATCTAAATAAAAAAAAAGATTTAATTTGAGAGAATTAGCTAACCCAGAGGACTCTATTTTGAATGATTTTGGCACCTGAGCAAAATAATATCCAATTGTACATGTTTAACTTATATCAAATTGCTTACTGTTTTGAGGAGGGAAGAAGCAAGAGAGGACAGGAGAAAAAAATTAGAACATAAAGTCTTACAAGGATGAATGTTATAAACTATCTTTATATGTATTTGGTAGAATAAAATACTATTGAGGAAAAAACCAAGAACAGAAAGGCCTTCTAACCTAGTCCCTGGGAAAGAACAGGCAGCCCCTTATGTAAAGGAAAAAAGCTGAGGTTCATTTGGGTTTTTTAACTTTAGGGCTATTATTGGTTTTATCACTGAGGAAAGGATTGCTCATCTTCTAAAAAAGCTGTTTCTTAAAAGCCTTTGGCTCTGAGCAAACACACTTTCCCCTTGAAGAGAAAACACTATAGCCAATGGCTACAGCTGAAGATGCTTCCTAGCCATGTTATCAGTGGAGCAACGCCTGGGAACAGCCAGCTGTAGCTAAGTGTCCATCAGAGCAGCATCTGCTTCCAGATAAATGCATCAAGTGCAGCCCAGGCCCAGTGAGAGCACTAAAACAGAGCGTCTGGCTGTATCCAAGGCCTGAGTTATACCTCTCTCTACTGCCCGTGCTCTGTCTAGACATGTTCTGTATAGAGACAGAGAAATAGAATATGTGTATGTGAGATGTATATGTGTGTGTGTGTGTGTGTGTGTGTGTGTGTGTGTATAATATATATCTCCCTTCACACAAGCACAGATAGCCTCTCATAGTCCATGTACACATGCTTCTCCACACTTCCCATGTATGTGCCCACACTACCCATTAGTGTATATAGTCATGGGAAAATATATCCTAATCTACTAAAAGGGAATTTTTCGTTACTATTTTTATTACTGTGTTATTTTCCTAAAGCTCTTGGCCATGAACAGTGTCCTTAGGCTGACTATAGAAGGTAATAAGTGAGTGAGGGCTCATGAACTATGATTTTAGTAGGGAAGGGACCCACTCTACCTGTTGGGTAGGCCACAGGTACTCGAGTATGGGGATTAATCTGAAATTCCCATCCTGGATGCCTTTAACATTGCAGGGATTCAAAGGAGAAAAATTAGTATTTTTCTTATATTTTTAAGCTGTCGTTAGGCAACCTGTTTTTCAATGTCTGTCTTTATTAGTCAGACCAGTTGCTCTAAGATAACTTCTTTTTTTTATCTTTTTAAAAAATTTTTATTATAACTTTTTATTGACAGAATCCATGCCTGGGTAATTTTTTTTACAACATTATCCCTTGCACTCGCTTGTTTTGACTTGTCCCCTCCCTCCCTTCACCCCCTCCCCCAGATGGCAAGCAGTTCTATACATGTTAAATATGTCACAGTATATCCTAGATACAATATATGTTTGCAGAACCGAACAGTTCTCTTGTTGCACAGGGAGAATTGGATTCAGAAGGTATAAATAACCTGGGAAAAAAACAAAAATGCAAGCAGTTTATATTCATTTCCCAGTGTCCTTTCTTTGGGTGTAGCTGCTTCTGTCCATCCTTGATCAATTGAAACTGAGTTAGATCTTCTCTTTGTTGAAGAAATCCACTTCCATCAGAATATATCCTCATACAGTATTGTTGTTGAAGTGTAAATGATCTCCTGGTCCTGCTCATTTCACTCAGCATCAGTTCATGTAAGTTTCTCCAAGCCTCTCTGTATTCATCCTGCTGGTCATTTCTAAGATAACTTCTGACACAGGTTTGCTAGTATTTATACTCTCCATCCCTTAATGTCCAAAATCACTGTGTAATGCCTTCCTGGCTGAGAGGGAAATGCCTGAGACAACCCCACCAGTGAGGGACCACAGAAGGTCCCTCTACAGAGTTCCAGCTTCTATCATTGCCTCGACAATAAGCTGCGTCACTAGGGGCTACTCTCCTGATTCTTGACTGATGTCACTTCTCAAATCTGTACCACAAAGACAACTGGAGCAGATGGGTTTACTCAAACACAATTCATGTACACCGATGGCACATTCTCTGGGGAGAGGCACAAGCTCTTACTGCACTTCCACTTAACTATTATCAGGTCCCTTCACTCTTTCTCCCTTCTGTGCTGGAGGGAGCCCATGGCACACCCCCTGCAGCTCTCCCCGGCCTCTGTCCCCAGCCTTGGTTCTGCTGCTGTTCTCCCTCAAGCTCCGGGCTGCCCAGGGGAACCATGCCTGACCCTGAGATCCCTCCATCTCTGGTGCAGTCATTTCCACTGAGACTGCTTGAGATCTCTCTGATATGCAAGAATGGGGCAAAGAACGTAGCCCTCTAGGCTGATGTGAAGAGGAAGCAGTTTCCAGTGACTTGGAGCCAAGATATGGCACGTATCCTGCAGCTTTGTTACCTGTTCTAGAGCATATGAAGCCAAGTTCTTTGATGAAGAATCCTGCAATCTTTTGAGAAAGGCCCAGAGAAGCAATGAAGATGTGTCAGCCCCTAGACCTTTGTTCACAGTCACATGGATCGCCTGGGTGCCTGCCATGGGCCTTGGGTCTCTACCTAGGAAGGAAAGGAAAGAAGGAAGACATAAAGAAATCCACTCATTCTATTCATATCACAGCTTGGCATCGCATGAGAGCATCTATATATTCACTATACAATAGTATATATTATAACTGGCTACCACCCAACTAAACTAGGAGGCACCCAAACTAGCATTGTTGAAAATATAGTTCAGTAGATTATTGCCCATTTTTACTTGAAATTGAGCCCATGAATAGAGTCTCTGAATTTCTAAGTGACAGACCATTCCATAGCTGAGAAACCCCAAGGATATGGACTTCCATGTTTCCCCTGTCAGTAAGTCTTTACAGGCACATGCAACCAGTGACCACCATTCTTTCAAGTCTTCTTGGCTAGCGCTAGTATACAACACAAAAGGCTTGCTTACATTTACATAGACCAACCTGAACGAAGCAACTGACCGATTAATCAAAATCTTGCTAACACAGATTGTGTGCTGATCAACGATGACAGACTTAGTTCTTTTCAGCACTGCAGTGATCCAGGACAATTCCAAAAAGATTAGGATGAGAAATATGCCATCTGAATGCAAAGGAAAAACTTTGGGGACTGAATGTGGATTAAAGCATACTATTTTCTAAATTAGAAGAACACAGGATAGTTTACCTCTAAGATCTGTGGAGGAGGAAGGAATTTGTGACCAAAGAAGAACTAGAGATCATTATTGATCACAAAAGAGAAAATTTTGATTATATCAAATTGAAAAACTTTTGTACAAACAAAATTAATGCAGACAAGATTAGAAGGGAAACAATAAACTGGGAAAATATTTTTACAATTACAAGTTCTGATAAAAGTCTCATTTCCAAAATATATAGAGAATTAACTCTAATTTATAAGAAATCAAGCCATTCTCCAATTGATAAATGGTCAAAGGATATGAACAGACAATGGTCAGATGAAGAAATTGAAACTATTTCTAGCTATATGAAAAGATGCTCCAAGTCATTATTGATCAGAGAAATGCAAATTAAGACAACTCTGAGATACCACTACACACCTGTCAGATTGGCTAGAATGACAGGGAAAGATAATACGGAATGTTGGAGGGGATATGGGAAAACAGGGACACTGACACATTGTTGTGGAATTGTGAACACATCCAGCCATTCAGGAGAGCAATTTGGAACTATGCTCAAAAAGTTATCAAACTGTACACACCCTTTGACCCAGCAGTGTTTCTACTGAGCTTATACCCCAAAGAGATACTAAAGAAGAGAAAGGGACCTGTATGTACAAAAACATCTGTGGCAGCCCTTTTTTGTAGTGGCCAAAAACTGGAAACCTATGCCCATCGATTGGAGAATGGCTGAATAAATTGTGGTATATGAATGTTATGGAATATTATTGTTCTGTAAGAAATGAACAGGAGAATGATTTTAGAAAGGCCTGGATTGACTTACATTAACTGTTGCTGAGTGAAATGAGCAGGATCAGGATATCATTATACACTTCAACAAAAATATTATATGATGATCAATTCTGATGGACGTGGCCCTCTTCAACAATGAGATGAACCAAATCAGTTCCATTTGTTCAATAATGAATAGAACCAGCTACACCCAGTGAAAAAACTCTGGGAAATGAGTGTGAACCACTACATAGCATTTCCAATCCCTCTGTTTTTGTCCGCTTGCATTTTTTATTTCCTTCTCAGGTTAATTCTACCTTATTTCAAAGTCCAATTCTTCTTGTGCAGAAAAAGAACTCTATGGAAATATATACATATATTGTATTTAACATATACTTTAACAAATTTAACATGTATTGATCTACCTGCCATCTGGGGAGGAGCTGGGGGAAAGGAGGGGAAAAGTTGCAACAGAAGGTTTTGCAAGAGTCAATGATGAAAAATTACCTCTGCATATATCTTGTAAATAAAAAGCTATAATTTAAAAAAATACTATTTTCACTTCGGGGGGTCTTTTCTTGTAGTTTGTCCCTTTTGTTTTGATTTTTCCCTTATATAAATATGTATATTTATATAAATAATTATATAATTTAACATATTATATAATTATATAATTTAAAGCATCCAAATTCTTAAAGGAAAAATTAAATGAATTAGAGGAGGAAATAGTAAAACTATAATAGTGAGAGCTCTTATCTTTCCCACCTAGACAAATCTAACCATAAAATAAGTAAGAAAAAAGTTGAGGTAAATAGAATTTTAGAAAAGTTACATGTGATAGACTTTTGGAGAAAGCTGAATGGGAATAGAAAAGAATATACCTTTTTCTCATTTTTATATGATACCTTCACAAATAATGAGCCTTTAATTGGCTATAAAGTCCTCACCATCAAATACAGAAAAGCTGAAAAACTAAATGTACCCTTTTCAGCCACAATGCAATAGAAATTATATTCCAAAAAGGGCTTTGGGACCATAGATTAAAAATTAATTGGCAACTAAATAATCCAATTCTAAAGAATAAGTGAGTCAAAGAACAAATCATAGAAATAATCAATAATTTCATTGATGAGAATGACAACAATGAGACAACCTTTCAAATCTTTTGGGATACAGACAAAATAGTACCTAGGGAAAAATTTTTCACTTAAAAAGCATATATCAATAAAAGAAAGAAAAAGGAGATCAATGAATATGGCATGCTACTTTAAAAAAAAACTAATAAGATTAAATTAAATATCTCTAATTAAGTATCAAAATGAAAATCCTAAAACTCAAAGGAGACAATAAAATTGAAAGTTTTTTTAATTGAATAAATAAAATTAGTAACTAGTATTATTAGGGGAAGGGGGGAGTAAAATAGATAAAACATTGGTTAATTTGATTTTTTTTTTAAAAAAGAAACAAGAAAACCAAGATATCAATCAAATCAAACATCAGAATGAAAAGGAGGAATGCACTGCCAACAAAGATGAAATTAAAACAATTATTAAGAACTGTTTTGCCCAATTATATGCCAGGAAAGTTGATATTCTAAGTGAAATGGATGAGTATTTTTAAAATTTTAAATTATACAAATTAGCAAAAGAAGAAATAACCCTATCTGAGGAAAAGAAATTGAACATCCCATAAATGAGCTCTCTAAAAACAAAAAATTGCCAGAAATCAGATGGATTTACAAGTGAATTCTATCATTTAAAGAATAATTAATTCCAATACTATAAAAAACTATTATGAAAAATAGGTAAGAAAGGAGTCTTACCAAATTATTTTTTAACGCAAATATGATTTTGATACCCAAACCAGGGAGAACAAAGACCAAGGAAAAAACTATCAGCCAATTTTCCTGAGCAATATCGAACCAAAAATATTAAATAAAATGCCAGCAGAGAATTTATAGCAATATGATCAGGTGGGATTTATGCCAGGAATAAAAAGCTAGTTTACTGTCAGAAAAACTTTCAGTATAATTGACCATATCCACTAAAAAAAAAAACCCAAATCATATGATCTTGATACAGAAAAAGCTTTTAAAAAAAATATAACAGCCATTCCTACAAAGAATACTAGGGAGCATACGAATAAATGGAGCCTTTCTTAAAATGAGAAGTGCTATCATCACAAAACTAAGACCAAGCATCATCTGTAATAAAAAAGAAGAAGCCTACCCAATAAGATCAGTGGTGGGGCAAGCATGACCATTATTACCATTATTCAAAATTGCATTAGAAATGCTAGCTACAGAGTAGAATCAAGAGAACATTGTACGTAGCAACAAGAAAGTTATGTGATGATTAACTCTGATGGACATAGCTCTTTTCAACAATGAGGTGATTCAGGCTCAAAAAGACTTGGGACAGAAAAAGTCATGTGCATCCAGAGAGAGGACTGTGGGGACTGACTGTGGATCATAACATAGTATTTTCACCTTTTTGTTGCTGTTTCCTTGCTTTGCTTTGCTTTCTCATTTTTTCCTTTTTGATCTGATTTTTCTTGTATAGCATGATAAATGTGAACTATATATAGAACTGCACATGTTTCATATATATTGTATTACTTGCTGTTTAGAGGAAAGGATGGGGGATGAGAGGGAGAAAAATTTGGAACTCAAGGTTTTGCAAGGGTGAATATTAAAAACTATATTTCTATATATTTTAAAAATAAAAAGATATTTTAAAAAAGAAATGCTAACTATAGCAATGAGACAAAAAAGAAATTGAAGATATAAGAATAGGCAGTGAGGAAATAAAATTATCACTCTTTGCAGAAGATATGATGGTATACTTAGAGAACCCTCAAGAATCAATTTAAAAACTAGTTGAAACAATTAACAACTTCAATAAAGTTGCAGGATATAAAATAAACCCACATAAGTCATGCGCATTGCTAAATATATTGCCAACAGATCACAGCAAGAAAAGATAGTCTATTTAAAACAATTGCAAACATTATAAAATATTGGGGAGTCTATCTGCCTAGACAAACTCAGGGATTTTATGAATACGATTACAAAACATTTTTCATACAAATAAAGACACCTGAGCAATTGAAAAATATTAATTGCTTATAGGTGGGCTGAGTCAATATAATAAAAATTTTAATTCCATCTAAATTTATTTTATTCAGTGCCATACAATTCAAACTATCAAAATGATAATGAAGTTCATCTGGAAGAACAAAAAGTCAAGATTATCAAAGGAATCAGTGTTATCCACCTCCAGAGAGAAAACTGACAAACAGAATAATGATTGAAGTATACTTTTTTCCATTTTATTTTTCTGTGGTTTTTTGCAATATGGTTAATATGGAAATATTTTGCATGATTTCACATAGATAATTGATATCATATTGCATGCCTTCTCAATGAGTTGGGGAGGAATGGTAGAAAGAAAATTTAGAATTAAAAACAATTTTAAATGTTAAAGTGTTAACATTTCTCATCCCATCGATTTCCAAATAGCTTCAGAATATTTAGGTCAAACTGACCTTTTTTGTCTTTCTCTTCCTACCAGTTGATGGAGCTCTGCCTCTAGTGGGAGAAATGAGGGAAATTACCCCCCCCATCCACCTTGCTGCCCTTGGACACAGGTGTTTTGGGAAGCAGGGATCACAACTGCTCTATACCTTACCGGTCTCTCCAGCTCCTCTTACTCTCCAGATTTAGGCAGAATTTGATCCCTTTTCAGTTCATTCAATCCCAAACTGCTCCTCTAATCCACTTTGTAAAGGAAGGCTCAGGTGTTAACACCTTGCTAACAAATAACATCTTATACTCTCCTTCCATCCCTTTCATAGTGCTAACCCCAGGAGGAAAAGCCACCTGCCTCCTACCTTGCCTAGCTCTATCCCTGACTTTTCATACACAGAGATAACCCACCAAACCCTCAGAGGCTTTAAGTTCACCTTGAGTTCAATGGGAGAACCAGTACTACAACCCAAGCTGACTTCCAGGCCCTTGTACTTTCTTTTCCATGTTCCAGGGCCTCAGCTTTCTTAGGTTAAAGAGGGAGCTAGACCCAAAGGAGTCTAAGGTCCTTACTCGCTCTGGGAAGCGAAAACCAAACGTTTGAGAGGAATGATCGTTTAGCATCATCTTTCTTTCAGATCACTCTTGTAGCCTCCTTCAGACCCCCAAGGACAAATCTGCTAAGCTGCCAGTCTCCTCTGAGTGCATGGTGAGCACTTTCCCAGCCCATTAGGAGCCTTTGGGACCATGGTTGGTCTAAAGCCCACAGATACACCTCCCACCACTGCAGTCAAAGTCCTGGGGGCCGGCACTGCTGCCTGCTTTGCTGACCTCCTCACCTTCCCATTGGACACAGCCAAAGTTCGCCTCCAGGTAAGTGGTCCCTTGGGGAGGGTCATCACTCAGTTTGATGGAATGAATTGAGTTTTAAAGCACAAGATCCTGTTATCTGTCTCAGAGCTGGAAGGGACCTCAGAGGCCATCCGGTCCGATCCCTACCTAAACAGGGGCTGTCTCTATAACATTCCTCGGTGGTCATTTGATTCTGACTGAAGTCACCAAATGATGAGGGATTCACTTTCTCCCATGGCAGCCCATTCCACTTTGGCACAGTTCTAATGGGTGGGAAGCTTTCTTTACAGCAAACTAAAGTCTTTTCCTCTGCAACTTCATTCACCCCATTGTTCTAGTTCTGCCCTCTGGACCACCGAGGACAAGCCCATTTCCTCACCAATAAAAAGGTGAGGGAAGCCATTGTCTCCTTCCACCTCCAGATTTTGTGACTGAGACTTCATGTCTACATGACAGGTCTTCAGACACTCAAGGCAGCCATCATGTCCCCTCTAAGTCACCGTTTGTCAGAGCCCTTCCTAAAATAGAGTTCCCCGAACTGGACATGATTCCTCGGGTAGAGCCCGACCAAGACAGCAGGACTGTAGCCTCCCTCTTCCTAGAAATCTCTCTGTTCAAAGCTGTGGATTTCATCAGACGTTTTGGCTGCCATCTCCTGCTGAGGTTGTGGTCTGCCAGCTCCGCTGGATCCTTGGTACGGGGTCTCTTGTCCGGTCCTGACCCTCTGACCCTGGACTCGTGCACAAGTTGACTGGACATCTCCGGGCTTTCCCTGACTCCTCAACCCTTTCCTCTGTCCTTCAGATCCAAGGAGAATCCCAGGCCGAGCAGGCGATTCAGAATGTGCGCTACCGGGGAGTGCTGGGCACCCTCTTGACCATGGCAAAAACCGAGGGCCCCGCCAGCCTCTACAACGGCCTGGTGGCCGGACTGCAGCGCCAAATGAGCTTTGCCTCCATCCGAATCGGTCTCTATGACTCTGTCAAGCAGTTCTACACCCCCAAGGGAGCAGAAAGTGAGTGGGGAGTCAGAGAGAAGTTAAATCTTGGGCCCAGGAGGCCACAGAACGGGAGGCGGGGAGGGGAGGGGGCACCCAGTGCCAAGGGCAGACTGCCTTGGTCTCCAACGCCAGCCAATGTGCCAAGCATTAGTTTGAGCCAGCATTTGCAAAGACTCTTAGTGCTAATTGCTAGGGATCCAGAGACAAAAGGAAAAATATTTAACGCCTTCTTGGGGAGCATGGGGGGATACAAGAGGCAGGCAAATGCTTATATATGAAAACTAGAGAGGAACAGAACCAGCAGTACCTGCCCATCGAAAGAGAGCTGGTCTTAGAGCCTGAAGACAGGTGGGTTGTGGGAGAAAGATGGCAGACTCTGAAATCAAGATGGATCTCAGTTCTCTCTTACACCCTGGGACCTTAATCAAGTGACTTATATTTTCTGAGTCTAAATTTCTTTATCCACATATTGGATAATCCTAATCTTATAATCCTAAAACTAAAAAAAGTAAGAGATTGAAAATAGGTTCAAATTCTGTCTCCAATATTTGCCAGCTATCTGAGGCTGAACAGGCTATTCTCCTTGAGCCTCAGTTTATACTTCTGTAAAATGGGTATAATAATTCTTGGCCAATCTGCCTTATAAAATTATTTTGCACCAAATAAAGTTCTGGTCTTAGAGCTATAGACCTATAGAAAGAGGAATGCTTATGCCAGGTCAGGAGTCATAACACCTTTGTCCAAGAATTATGTGTATAGAAATCCTAGTTTCTGAGGAGGGCAGCAAGGGTAATGAGGACTGGAATATGAGGGGGCTGTTCAGCCTGGAAAAAAGACGACGTGGGGGGATATGAGCGACATTATCGAGAATAAGAAAGGTTCTCATGTAAAAGAGATATTTGGCTTTCTCCACTTGACCATGAATGGCAAAATAATAGAAGCAGTGAGTGAATATTGCAGACATATTGTTTTAGGTTCAATGTAAGGGAAAAAAAAAAACTTCGGAACAACCAAAGCGGTTTCAAAGTAGAAAGGACTGCCTTAGAAAATGATGGTTTCCCCAGCTCTAGATGTCTTCAGGCAGGAGATTGCATGACCAAATACATACATACATGTATATGTTTTGTATGTATACGTGTATGTGCTCCCAGAATGTTGTAGATGGGGGATCCCTGCTCAGGCACAGAAGACTTAGACTAAATGCTCTTGGAAGTCTCTTTCCACTCTCAGTTTCTGTTCTCCATCTTTGAACTAGGACTTTCATACCCTGCAGCTCCAGAATTCATAGTCTTGTCTCTGAGGCTTTGTTTAAACTTTCCCATCCTTCTTGTCTTTTCCATCACATCTCAAAGCCACTACCTGAGGCTTCTCTTCTTCCCATCTCCCCCTTTCCCCAAGGCTTTTCATACATCAGGTGTCCTGGATTTGTTTGTTGAATGTTGATTAGTTCTCCTGAGCCCCCTTAATCTTCTGACCCACTTTTTTCTTCAAAGCATGCTTAGAAAAAAAAAATCATGCTTAGAATTTGGAAATGGGTTTCCTGCTGATTCCCCAGTTCTTAATACTTTCTCTGTTGACTGATAAGCTCCTGAGAAATAAGGATGAATTCTCTAATCCATCCCCCAAAACCCTGGTAAGAATCTGAACCTTCAAGAAGGACTTGCCAATTGATTAAATCTGCCTTAGATCTGAGGCAGGAAAAGTAAAAATCCTAATCAGTAGGAACCAGATAATTTATTTTAATTAATCTAATTTACATTGGGCTGAACTAGACTGAACTGAGCTAAACTAAACTAAACTAGACTAGGATGAACATGGAATTGAACCCAGACCCTAAGATTTACATTTCTAGTTTGAAGCCAGCCAGCCATGCAGTACTGGTGAGAAAAACCAAGAAGTAAGAGTGTGTTCGCCAGGAGCCGGTAACCTAAGTTAGAGTAGTGCCTGTTACGGACAAGCAGCATCTCTCAGGGGGACAGGGCTGCCCCGGCTGCCCCAGCACAGAAAGGCAATGTCAGGGAGCAGAAGGGGAAGCTGTCCCTGATCTCTTCAAAGCAGAAAGGATTAAGGGCTCCTAAGAGGCCTTTTGGTCACAGTAAGTGTCACAGAACTCTAGAATCTCCAGATCCACACAACTGGCTGTAACCATAAAGGTCCCGGCTGAGCAGGAATCAGCCATAACGAGCCAGGGGTCATCTACCTCCACTTGAAGCCTGGACCTGACAGAGAACCTGGTACCTCTCGAGGCAGCCCATATCACTCTCCTTCTGTAAAACCAACTTCATTGCATTTTTCTAGTTCTACTTCCAGCCTCCCCAAAAGACTAAATATTCCTAGCCAAATTTCTACAAAATTCTTGGAATCTAAAAGAGATCAAAGATTCAGTGTCTGAGGAAAATAACTAAAAGCGAATAAGAATCGGTGTTGGAGCTAGAAGTCCTGCCACATGGCTCAGATTCTCTTTTTATGGATTTTTATACTATCCAAGTATCCCATGCATTTCAGAGCTCAGAGTCACAGACTGAAAATTGGAAGAGCTTTTAGATAAATTCAAGGTTCTCCACAATCTAGCTTGTTTCAGTCCCTGGGCTTCTCCTAATGAAATAATAAATGAAAAAATAATGATCATAACAGGTTCATATGGAGAACTCACACAGGACAAACACTCGCAGGATGGTCAGAAAAAGTGACACGAGGACACTAGAACTTTAGCAGTGATTGCATGGCCTGGGAGACACTGGCCCAGGACCACCCAGCACGACGCGTTCCCTCAGAAAAGGTGCTGTGCTCATGAGCAAAGCCCAAGTGAATTAGCTCAGAAGAAATGCGAGATGCACAGTCAGAGAAGCCGCTCCATTTGTTCATAGGGACTATTTGTGTCTGATCTGTGGCAGAGCATTCCAAGCTGACTGGCCACTGTCAAACATAGTAATGTCATCTTGGTCCTCTTCAAGAACAAAGGACAAAAACCAACCAATTGGCAACCAATAACAGGTATTCACATTTTGGGATTTAGAAAGGATTTGCATATATCTCATTAGATCTTCACAGTTTGGGGAAGGAGAGAGTAAGATAGTTAGTTTTGTATATAAGTGGGTAATGTGAAGTTGTCTGTATCCACCCACTTCATTTTAGCCTATACAGAGGCAGACACAAAATAATCCTTTTACACAAAAAATAAAATATACTCAAATGCAGACATGTTAAATGTCATACTATGATAATAACCAGAATTATGAAATGAAAGGTAAAGCTAGTGATAATGTGCAGTACCAGATAGTAAGGTTAACATAGGTGTGCAGTGTGTTGCCCCTTACCTGCCCAATGCCCCTAGCCTTTATCGCTCACTGGTGGTTGGCTGTGCGACATTTTTTATGAAGCTATTGAGACGTTTGGATAGTGGCTCTCTTTTTTTCCCTCATATATCAGATAACAAGAAATATTATCCTCAACTAGTCTTTGAACTTTTAAAAATCTTGAAGCATTTGGACTCATTTTTTTTCCAATACAAGAAAAAAATTTACTAAAGTGATGAAATGTTTCTGCTGTTTTGTTGTGAACCTTTTTGCTTCGACTTTGGGCCCAAAGCAATCTTTGCAGCTAGCAGCTCAATCAGATGCTCATTCAACAGTTCAACATAAGGCCCAATCATCTCCACATCATTCTCATCCATTTCTAGCTCTAATTTTTATGCTAATTTTGCAGTCTTGTTACTCTCTTCTTCAAATGTTTCATCTTTGTCAAATCCACGGACATCAGGAACAAACTGAGAGCACACTTTTCCCCAAACTCTTCATACATGTTTCTGTAACATTGTCCCATGTCTTTCAGAGTTCTTTATGTAAATTTGCATGGTGTAATGCAAATTTACATATAATGAGAATGATATGTTTTCATTCCTTCTTTACAGATAAGGGAACTGAAATTCAGAGAGGTTAAATTACTCACCTATAGACACTCATCTGTAAGTGTTGACGGGGACAGAGCTCTGAACCGGTCTCCTGACCCGTTCAGAGCTCTGTCCGCGCCTTCTTTTGTTTGATCCTGTAATTATAGGATCAGAAAGTCAGAACTGGGCAGGACTTAGGCCAGCCTCTTTATTTTACAGTTAGAGAAATTGAAGCCCAAAGGAGGGAAGGAACTTCCTACACTTTTCCCTGTGCTTTTTGCTGCTGGTCTACTTTAAGAGAAAGCACGGTGCCGTGGGAAGAATAGTGTGTTGAGGGTGACAACTCTTGGGATCAAGTACAAATTTGGAGACGCCCCCTCCCCGGCCACTGCTGTGGGCCCCTGATTGGCCATTTCTCTTAAGCTTTAATTTTCTCACCTGCCAAGTGCAGTTAAAAATACTTGTGCCAGCTATCTGACAGGGGTGTTGTGACACTGGATACAATTAGGTAAGCATTGACCTACAAGTAAATAAAGTCTATTATTATTATGGCACTCAATGAAGAGAATGTGGGGTCTAGATTTAAATCTGGTCTCATACATTTACTAGCTGTCTTATCCTGAGAAAATCATTTAACCTCTGCTTGCCTTAGTTGTCTCATCTGCAAAATGGGAATAATGACAGCATCTACCTCCTAGAGTGGTGGTAAGGATTAAATGGATTATTTGTAAAGTTCTTAGCATAGGCCCTGGCACACAATAGGTGCTTAATAAATTTATACATATATATAAAAATATGCACATATATACATATTTTTTACATAGATATATATGTACAAATATCTTGGATAGCTTCCTTCCCTATAGAATTCCTGCCCATCCCAGCTCTGATGCAATCTCCTCTAGGAAGTTTTCCCTAATCTACCACCACCCCACTTCACATCAGCAACATTTTCCCTCTTGAGCTTCCAGAGAATCTTGTTTTTCACCTTTTTATGAACTTGTACTTAATTGTAGACTGCAGTTACCCATATTGGAGCCTTATTCTGATGAGGTTTAGATTTGGGGTACCAAATGAAATTAGGGTTGCGGGTGGTTGGGTCTAAATGAGTTAAATAAGGTCTAAATGAGGTCCAGTGGCAGCACAAGAGTAGGGAGTTCTGGGATTCCCTTGTAAAGGAATTTACAGACGGGAAAACCTAGATTGATAAAAGAGGTTTATTATGGGGATTGGAATTAAGGTTAAAGTCTGGTTAGGGAAATAGGTGAGGGTAAAGAGAGGAGGGCAGTGGAAACATTCCAATGGGCGGAGAGTCCTTGGGGTGCCAGGCAGGGTACCAGGCATGGTGCTGGCATGTTTAGACCCTCTGCAAAGAGAGGGTTTTAGTCTGGCTCTTTTATAATAGGGGACTTTGGCGACAAGCTGAAGGGGACTCCTGGGTAGAGTCCCAAGTTGACTCCTCACTGAGTTTCAGCTAGGGCTAGAATTTGAATTGAATTCAATAGGTTTTGGGACTGAGCTGACCCCACCCAGATAACAAAGATGAAGCTATTTGTGCTTGGGGTGGAGTCCTCTCACTGAGGCAGAGTCGAAGGAGGTTTTCTGCTTTAAGGATTTTCAGTTCAATTCAGTTCCCTCTTCATTCCCCCCTCAAGCAGTCAAAACCTAAATTCATTTAAGAGAAAAAAGGGACTTGGGGCAGAGTCTCTTATCGAGGCAGAATTGAAGATTTTCTCCAGAGTTCCAGAGTCCCCTCTTCAATTCCTCTCCTAGACTCTAAGATCCACAAAAATAAGAATAGCACCTTATCTAAATAATGCGTCTTTTCCAGAACTTAGCACAGGGCTCTGCTTGAAGCTGGTGCTTAACCAAAGATATCTCAGAACTGAGACTCTAACCCAATACCCTTATTTGACAAATGAACAAAGTGAGCCCTGGAGATGGGAAGCGGCTTATCCAGAACCACAGTGTTTTTAAACATAGAGTCTGGACTCACATCCAGATTTCACTCCAAACCTAAAGCTAATGAAAGGGGGTGAGATGAATGTTGGGAAATTTCTGTCAGACACCTGACAAGATGCTGATTCCCCCTTCTCCTTCGGGACAGATTCCAGCATCATGATCCGGATCCTGGCAGGATGCACAACGGGGGCCATGGCCGTGTCCTGTGCCCAACCCACAGATGTGGTAAAGGTGCGTTTCCAAGCCAGTGTCCGAATGGGACCAGGAACCAGCAGAAAATACAATGGGACGATGGATGCCTACAGGACAATTGCCAGGGAGGAAGGAATCAGGGGCCTGTGGAAAGGTGGGTCTTGGTTCTGGGGCTCTGAGTATTGAGCAGGAACAGTGCTACCCAGAGAGAGAACCTGGAGCTCCTTTAGGGAAGCTGGATGGTTTTGGCACTGCAAAGATCCTAAATTCAAATCCTACCTCAGATACTTATTAGCTGTCACTTTGCCTCAATTTTCTCAACTACAAAATGGGAATATTAATAGCATCTCATTCACAGAGTTGTTGTGAGACTCAAATGAGATGATACACATAAAATTGCAAATTCAGACATGTTTTACAAATGCCACCTGTTAATGCAATTAAAAGACCTGTGTCCCAGCTCTGCTCCTGTATGTCCAAGGGCAAACCCCTTTTCCTCTCTGAATTTATACGTCACTAGTAAAACAAAGGGGTATTGGACTATTTGAGTTCTAAGAGGTTTCCAGGTCTGTCCCTCTTGTTGGACGGTCTCTTTCAGACCCAATAAGCTAAGTTTTCCTCCAGTAAATTCCTGTTCAATTGCTCTATTGTGGTGTGTTGATATCATAAGGTTCTTGAAAAACTTGCCTGTAGAACACAAAACTTGAGCAGCTACTACCAAGTTGTGAAGGCTGCAGTCCAGGGACATCTCCTACACTTAAGAAAATTCATTTCTTGGTGGCAGTGAATCATGAGCCTCTGCTAAGTACTAGTAGAAAAATGATGATTGGTATGAGTGGAGGGAGGAGTTCCCATGCTTCTTCATGTATTATAAATCAGGTTCTTTTCAGCTCTGACATATTTTCTAGGCTATTTAGGACCTACCTCTCATGGTTCAAATGAAAAAGGTAAAGTGCTATGCAACCTTCAAAGCACTAGAGAACTGGGGATGTTGTTTTAGTAATAAGCTTTCCCCCTATCCACCCAAATTTTGATGTTGAATCTCTACTCATCTTTCAAAGCCCAACTAAGTTCTCCTTCCTTCAGGAAAGCCTTGCCCAATCCTCCCAAGTAATGATGAACTTTCTCCTACATCTCTTTATTTCCATTCTTCTTGGTGCTTGATATGTAATATTATTAATTATAGCTATCCATCTATGCCTAAAGACAGTTAGATGACAAATAGATACAATGGTGGGCTTGGAATCAGGCCGACTCATCTTCCTCAGACATACTAGCTATGGGATCCTGGGCAAATCATTTAACCTGTTTGCCTCCATTTCCTTATCTGCAAAATGAGCTGGAAAAGGAAATGACAAACTGCTCTAATCCCAAATGGGATCAGGAAAAGTCAGACATGACTGAAACAATGGAACAATATCATCCATTCTTATGGGTAAATTTGTAACATATAATAACATATAATATTATCTATAATCCATATAGTTATAATATATAACAGTTATTGGATTTATGTATTATCTCTCACTATTATCTCTCCATGAGTTGAGAGGATAAATTTTATCTATCACTTTCTTTCTACTGTCCTCACAACAAACACTACAATGCTTATTGTTTTGTAAGATCCCCCTGCTCCCGATCAGATATCCTTTATTCCTTTCTAGCTTTGATATTTTGGATTCTAGAATAATTGAACCCTATAAATAAGCAAGTAGAAAAGAGAACGCAGTCTTTGAAAGATGGCCTAAAGCTTTTTCTGTGTCCTGTACTCTTTGAAGCCTAAGAATAGAGCCTCTTCTCAGAATACTAAAACAAATATAATATGCATAGGATTACAAAAAAATCAGTTATGATGAAATAATAAAAATATATTTTTTTTATCCCATCCAAGTTCACAGAGTTACTGAAAGTGATCTACAAAATGATTAGGAATCCATGAATGCAACTTTAAAGATCCATGCTCTAAAAGCACAGCCTTAAACAATGGAATTTATGGATAGTCTTTAAAGGCCCCTATAGGGCGTGAGATTGGTGAGCTAAAACTGTATGAGCCACAACTTTAAGGACAGCTCCCAGACCCTAAAAAGCTGCAGTCCCAAGGCCAGGAGCAATTTTCCTGAGCATGTATTTGAAAGAAAGAATAGACCAGGCCATGGCATAAGGTGCAGATCCCATAATTTTTTATTCTGTGGACCTATAGGAGAAGCTACGGTGTAATAAGAGCAGTAATGGCAACTCCCATTTCTATACCATTTGGGGTGTACACAGCACTTTCCTCACAACAGCTGGTATATCTAGGGACTACACTTCTTTCCCACGTAGAATTTCAGGGAAAGCCAGGGCTTTTTCAGAGGCCAACAGTCTCTTCTACCCCAATGTGGCCTCCTCAGCACCAGTCAAGTGTAGCGGAAAGAGTCCTGGGCTCTGTCCAGTGGAAGGATTCAGGAAAAAGGCTTTGCTTTTTTGGTTCCAGTTCTTCCACTAATTCAGTGACTTTAAGTCTCTTGGTTGACTCATCTAAAAAATAAGAGAATTAGGTCAGATGGTTTGTAAGATAGAGGTTTCTAACCTTTTGGGTATCATAGGATCCCTTGGGAAGTCTAGATACCTTCCCAAAATAACAATTTTTAAAATTCATAACTGAAGGAAATGATAATTTTCTTTTTTTATTATTATCATAACTTTTTATTGATAGAACATATGCCAGGGTAATTTTTTTACAACATTATCCCTTACACTCTCTTCTGTTCCATCTTTTCCCCTCCCTCCCTCCCTCCACCCCCTCTCCCAGATGGCAAGCAATCCTTTACATGTTAAATAGGTCACATTATAGATACAATATATATGTGCAGAACCGAACAGTTCTCTTGTTACACAGGGAGAATTGGATTCAGAAGGTATAAATAACCCGGGAAGAAAAACAAAAATTCAAGTAGTCCACATTCATTTCCCAGTGTTCTTTCTTTGGGTGTAGCTGCTTCTGTCCATCCTTGATCAATTGGAACTGAGTTAGATCTTCTCTTTGTTGAAAAATCCACTTCCATCAGAATATATCCTCATACAATATCGCTGTCGAAGTCTATAATGATCTCCTGGTTCTGCTCATTTCACTTAGCATCAGTTCATGTAAGTCTCTCCAAGCCTCTCTGTATTCATCCTGCTGGTCAGGAAATGATAATTTTCAATTAGAGATAAGTGAAAATAAAGTTGTGATTTTCCCTTTCTCAATTTTTCCCCATATTTTTCCTAGATCTGTCAATGGACCCCAAGTTAAGAACTCATCTCTGTCCTAAGGTCCCTTCTATCTGAAAATACTCTTCTTTTCTGCTTTAATTTTGGGCCAAAGGTTAGAGTACTGAGTTGGGTTGGCTTAGATATGAAGAAAGATTTTCCAATAATATCAACCTTTTTTTTTTTTGCAAAGAGTGAGCTGGGGCATGGCCTTTAAGCCTAGGGCAGAATCTTACAACTATAATATTTGAGGTTCTAATCAAAAACATGGTATTGGATTAAATGACTAATACTCTCTTCCCTAGTTGAACCAGAGAATTTTATTATTGTGTATTTATAGATTGATAGTTTTGTCTTATCCCTCTAATAGTCTGTATAGGTAGGGACTGTGGCAAGAAACTTGCCATTTCTCCCAGAGACTAGCATCATGTTCTTCATGGAGTAGGAAATTAATAAATATTGATTGAATTGAATTGTACTAAATTGACTCCTCTTTGCTGACTCATTCCTTTCCCTCTCACAGGAACTTTGCCCAATATCACCAGAAATGCCATTGTCAACTGTGCGGAGATGGTGACCTATGACATGATAAAGGAGGCACTGATAGACCACCACCTGATGACTGGTACGTCTTTGGGCTTTTCTACAAAGAGCCTCACTTTCATTTCCCTCAGAGATCCACCTCAGACTTCTTTAGTGAACAGAGAATAGGGAAAGAAACAGGTTCCGTCAATAGGATGAGTATCAACTAGGAGGCAACTGGGACCTACCTCAACTATTAGAAGGAGTAGATAGAACAATGGTGGGTCCAGTACATCTAACTATCCCAGATCATTGAAAAAGAAGTCCTGCTCTGGAAACCATGGGTTGCATGAGTTGCAATCATTCAATCTATAGGTTGGGCTTTGCACTGATTTACTCTGTGACTCTGGGCAGATCCTTTTATCTCTTAGCCTCAATTTCTGCTTCTATAAATGAGAGAGTGGACTAGAATCGAAGGTTTTTAACCTGGGAGGAGGTGAACTTTTAAAAAATATTTTGATGACTAATGTTTCAGTATAATTAGTTTTCTTTGCAATCTTATATGTTTATTTTATGCTTTTAATTTTTATTGCATTTATCACTTTATGAGGGCTCCATAGGCTTTAGTGGCCTGCCAAAGGCACAATGACACAAAAATGATTAAGAAACCCTGCACTGGATCTCTAAGGTTCTTTGCAATTCTCATTGTCAGTGGTTCTGTAACCATCAATAGTTGCTGAGCACCATTAGAACTACAGCCGTAATGCTCAGCATTCTAAGGTGATAGAGAAGCACGAGCCATTGGTCCTGCCCTCAACTGATTATAGAATTGGAACTAGAATTGTGAAGGTGAGCTAGTCCAACCCTCTCATTTTAGATATTAAAAACTCAAGCCCAGAGATGTTAAATGATTGGCCTAAAATCACAGAGGTGCAAAGCCTGGTCCTCTGGCTCAAGATACAGCATGCTTTCACTGTCTCACATAGCATTCCAAAGAGTTCATGATCTGTCTATAAAAGAGTGAATCATTAAGCATTTAGTTGCATAAACTCATGGAAATATCATTGGCCAAAGACTCAGACTTGGCTTAGTCCCTATTAAGATTCTTCTTAGCTATGTAATTTTGGGCAAGTTCCCCCCTTCTATGTCTGCTTCCTTTTCTGTGAAACTGGGATAATACACTTTGAATTTGTTAACCTTAAAATATTAATTTAATTCAATTTACTTAGTAGTCTATAGTTCAAGAATTGGGAGGAAAAAAAAGAAGAAAGGGAGACAGAGGAAATGAATTATCAGATTATGTGTACTAACAGCTGTCATTTATTTGGCATTTTAAAATTGTCCCATTTTATGTACATCATCTCATTTGATCTTCACACAACCCTGTGAGGTATGTGTTATTTTATGCCCTTTTCAGTTGGGGAAGATGAGGCTTATATAGGTTCAGCAATTTGCTCATGATCATACAGTTAGTAAATTCAGAAGGAGAGTCTCTCTCTGACTCCAAATCCAAAGTCTTTCTTTACACTATATCATGCTGCCTCTTAGCAGTGGCCATATGGATAGGGTTTTTAGATTTACAAAGAATTTTATGTCTATTTTCTCATTTGATCTATTAGTACTTAGAAAAAACATCTATTCATACCATCCTGTATATATTCCAGAGATACACATTCTCTCTTAAAATCTAAGACAGTCATAAATAGGCAGCTATAAAGGACACATAGATATTAAATCAACAGTCAAAGATACAACAAAGCATTCATTTACAGTATGTTAAATCATGTTAAATTGCCCAGTTGTAAGGATTAAAATGTAGAGACTAGCCATGAGATTTATGTACTTCAATTGAAATCAGAAACCTTTCTGTTGGTGCACACTCTAAACCTTCCAAGGCTTTAGTAGCTTAATTTCTTAAATTGCGATCAATAAAAAATTCTTCCCAAGGTGGTAAACCCCTTGATGAACTAGAGCAATTCTACACTGTCTCTTGAGGTCCCTGGCATTCTTATTATATTATTGATGATGCCCTTATAATCTTTAGCCTTGGATCAATTTTACAGTTGCTATCTTCATTCCTGCACATATACTGCTGCATATAAGTGGCGGGAAAAAAAATAACACATCTGTGATGACTGGGTTCACTACAAATTTGTGTTATACAATCTTAACTGAGCTCTCATTGCCACTAGTCGATCTTTCCACTCTTCTCTTATCAACTCACTATCTCTTCTCCTTTATTAATCTCACTCTCCAGAGAGTTCTCCCATGCCTTTCCATCCCTTTTCAAGTTTCCCAGGGCTTCCCCTCCTGCCATTCTTTCAGCTGAGAGCTTTGCCTCATATTTTACTGAAAAAATTGAGGCTATGCATGTGCAAAAATGTTTGTAATAGTTCTTTATATAATGGCAAGGAACTGGAAATTAAGTGGATGCTCATCAGTTGGGAAATGGCTGAATAAGTGATGGTAGATGAAGGTAATGGAGTATTATTGTTCTAAAGAACTGATGAGAAGAATGATTTCAGAAAGACCTGGAGAGACTTACATGAAACTGATGTCGAATGAAGAGAACAGAACAAAGAGAACATTGAACACAACAACAGCAAGATTATATGATCAGGTAAAATAGACTTGGCTCTTCTCAGCAGGGGATGATTCAAGACAATTGCAATAGACTTGGAATGGAAAATGCCATTCACATCCAGAGAAGTATGGAGACTGTGGATGGAAGAATAGTGTTTGTTTTTTCTTTCTTGTGTTTTTTTTCCCTTTGGGTCTGATTTTTCTTGCATAACATGACAAATATGAAAATCTGTTTAAAATGATTGTACATGTATAATCTATATTATTTTGCTAACTGTCTTGGGAGAGGGAAAATAAGAGAGGGAGAGAGGAAAATTTGGAACACAAAGTCTTACAGAAATGAATATTGAAAGGTATCATTACATTTGGAAAAATAAAATACTATTGAAAAAAAAGAACTTTTAAAAAATTGAGGATATTCCCCAAGATTTTCCTTTTCTCTCTTTTTCCTCATCTCATTTGACTCAGAAGTCCTCTGCCACAATCTCCTTCTTTTACATTCCCCTTATCCCCCCTCTCACACAAACTAGTGGTTTTACTTCTTACCAAGTGCCCCACCCCACCCCCTACAAAATAGATCCCACTCCACCTTTTCTCCTCCAATAGACTGCCTGCTCTTTCATCCCCACTTGATCACTTATTTTCATTCTCTCCTTGTCTACTGGCTCTTTCCTTGTCGCCTACAAGCATTCCCATGTCTCCCTTATCCTCAAATTTCCCAACCTGATCCTTCCATTCCAACTATCCATCTTCCTATATTTCTTCTGTCCTTTGTAGCCAAACTCCTTGAAAAGACTACTTGCAATAGGTGTCTCACCTTCTGTCCATCTCATTCACTTCTTAAACCCTTAGGACCTGGCTTCTAATCTTATCATTCCACCAAAACTGTTCTTGCCAAAGTCATCAAGATTCTGACACTCTTCTCTCTCTAGTTTTTGAGACACCACTTTCTGAGTTATCCCTCTGTTCATCTGACCACTCTTCCTCAGTCTCCCTGGCTGGGTCTTTATCTAGAAATTTCAGGGGTCCTCAAACTACAACCCGTGGGCCAGATGCAGCAGCTGAGGATGTTTATCCCCCTCACCCAGGGCTATGAAGTTTCTTTATTTAAAGTCCCACACAACAAAGTTTTTGTTTTTACTATAGTCCGGCCCTCCAACAGTCTGCGGGACAGTGAACTGGCCCCCTATTTAAAAAGTGTGAGGACCCCTGATTCTAGATCTTACCCTCTAACTGTGAGTGCTCCTCAGGGCTCTGCCTGTTCTGGGCCCTCTTCTCCCTCTATACTACTTCACTTGGTCATCTTAGTAGCTCCTATGAATTTAATTATCTGTATGCTGATTCAAATTGACCTATCTTGCCCTAACTTGTCTGCTGGCCTACAGTTTCCCATCTCCAATTCCTTTTCTTTTTTTTTCCTCATAGTATTTTATTTCCAAATACATGTAAAGATAGTTTTCAACGTTTATTTTTGTAAGATTTTGTGTTCCAAATTTTTTCTCCTTCTCTCCCTTACATCCCTCCCTCCAGGAGAGCAAAAAATCTAATATAGGTTATACATGTACAATCATTTTAAACATATTTCTATATTTGTCATGTTCTGTAAGAAAAATCAGATCAAAAGAGGAAATGTAATGGGCTGAAACTGAGTTGATGCACTGAGATCTGAGCACTTAAGGCTAATTACCAATTGGACAATATTAGTATATGCTTGGAGAAAGAATGGCCCTGCCCACTACACTGCAGGCTTGATCTGTTGTATTAGAGATTGGGTAGAACTACAGAGTAATATATTCTCTAGTTCTTCTTTGGCTATATTCTCATAATATTCTCTAGTTCTTCTTTGGCTATAAATTCCTCCCTTCTCCAAGGAGCTGACAGATATCCCTTGCTCTCCTAATTTGTTTATGGTATATTACCCTTTATTTCTAAATCATTAACCCATTTTGACCTTATCTTGTTATAGTGTTCTAATTTCTTTTCAGACATCTTGAACTGGATGTCCTGTAAACATCTTAAACTCAATATGTACAGAATTACACTCATTATCTTTTCCCTAAATAGTCCCCTACTCCTATCTTTCTAATTACTGTTATTTTAACTATCCTATTACCATTCCTCCAGTCCCTCAATGTTGCAATCTAAGAATCACTCTAGATTCCTCACTCTTACCCTTCCATATTTAATCTGTTGCCAAGGAATATTGATTTCTTTTTTCAACAACTTTTCAATATGCCCCTTTGTCTCCTTTTCTACTGTCAGCCTCCTGGTGTAGATCCTCATCACCTCACACCTGAACTGTTAAAATAGCCTGCTAATGAGTCTGCCTGCCTCAAATCTCTCCCCACTCCAATCTTTCCTCCATTCTGAATCCAAAATGTTTTCCTAGTGTAGGTCTGAACATATCATCCCACCACTCAATAAACTCCAGTGGTTCCCTATTACCTCTAAGATCAGATTCGAAATCCCCTATTTAGCATTCAAAGTCCTTTATAGCCTAGCCTCCCCTTACCTTTCTAGTCATTTTATATCTTATTCCTCACCACATATTCTTTGGTCCAATGTCACTAGCCTTTTTGCTGTTCCACAAATAGGACATTCCATTTCTTGGCTCTGATCATTTTCTCTGGCTTGGCCCTTGCCTGGAAGACTCTCCTTCCTCATCTCTGCCTACTGGCTTCCCTAAAGTTCCAATGAAAATCCTATCTCCTGCAGGAAAACTTTCTTGAAACTGATGCCTTCCTTCTTTCAATTATCTTGTAGTTTTCTTGTATATAGTTGTTTCAATTATTTTGTATTTTTCCTGTATATAATTTGTTTTCTTGTTATTTTCCCCATGTGAGCTCCTTGAGCTATTATCTTTTGCCTCTTTTTGTATCTCTAGTTCTTAGCACAGTCCTGACACATTATAGATATTTTAAATGTTTATTGACTGACCTTCAGGAAGTCAGCTTGTCCTAACTAAACTGGTGCTTGGATGATAAGTTAACATAGTGGGTGTGTGTGCCTTCCTCCCTTCCCTTCCCTCTCCACTGGGTGTGGGCCTCCTAGAACTCTGCTTTTAACACTTTTGAGAACATGAATTACTTTCATGAAAGAGGAATTAAAAGAGGGTTAAAGTGAAGGATGGAACAAGGAGGAAAGGGACAGAATAAGCATTTATATAGCACCTTCTGGTGCTGGGCACTAACTGCTTTTTTTACAAATATTCAACAATCCTGAGATATAGGTCCTAATATTATTCTCATTTTACAGTTGAGGAAACCAAGGCAAATAGAGATTAAGTGACTTGCCTAGCATTACATGGCCAGTAAGTGCCTAAAGCTGGATTTGAACTTAGGTGTTCTTGATTCCAAGTCCAATGTTGCCTCAGATGGAACTTTCAAGTCCATATGAAAGAGAAACAGAGCTAGAGAAGAGAGAAAAACAAATAGAGACAAACAGACAGAGATATAGTGAGACAGAAACAGACACAGAGACGGATAGACAGAGACAGAAAGACAGATAAAACAGAGAGACAGAGACAGACAGACATAGACAGAGAGAACTCATCTAGTCAAATGCAGTGCTCCTAATCTCTCATTCTGCTTTAGTCAGAATTAACCATATGGATACAATAGTGAGGTTAAAAAACACTTATTTAAACAGAACATAAGTTAAATAAAAAACAATAGACTAAATAAACAATAAGACATCAGGTATTCTCACAACCCATTTCCACAAATTCCATTCTCCTACTCTCCACTTCCAGGATGGTGTGAAGCCACTTTTCCAGCTTCCATAGTTTATCTTTAAAAAAAAAAAAATTAAAGCTTTTTATTTTCAAAATATATGCATGGATAATTTTTCAATATTAACCCTTACAAAACCTTGTGTTCCAATTTTCTCCCCATCCTTTACTCCCTCTCTCCCCTAGAAGGCAAGTAATCCAATATATTCAGCAGAATGTTAAGGTGTTATTGAGATTGGCAGCGGGACTGGGTGCCCTGGAGTTATTGGCACTGGGACCAACAATAAAAACCAAGACTCCAGATTCTCATCACTCTCAGAATAGATTGTGGAAGCAGCGGGCTAAGTGCTCATTCCTAATTCTTCCCTCTTTCCATCCATCTCTTCTTCTTGCTCCTTTTCAGCTCCAGCTTCTGCGTTTTTCCTCTGCTGCTTTAGTGGCTACTCTAGAGATGCTACTCACATGCAGAGGAAATATAAAAGCATCAGGGGTTATGACAGATATAAATAGGACTTCCTAAGTGGCCAGTTAGGTTACCACTTAGCGCTTCTTTATTAAGCATTTTCTGCTTAATCTAATTTTAAAATATAGTCCCTGTCCTTATGGAACTTAACATCATGTGAGGGGAAACTGAGAGACACACAAATGAATTCATGCAAAATAGTTCCTAAGTGCCTCAGAAGGTACAAAAAGCTAAGACAGTCTCTACCAAATGAAAGAATATGAGAAGGCTCCCTATAGGCAGCAGAATTTGACTTGAGCTTTAAGGATAGATAGGAATCAACAGGTAGAAATCAGATAGTCCACCCCAGGCATAGGAATAGTGGGAACAAAGGCAGACACACGGCTGCCCACTATATGGAGCACTGAGCATGTGGGGAAGATAAAGATGGACAAACAGACCAGTAGCAGGGGATGGATTCCTTAGAAGGCTAGGTTTATAAGTCTGATCTTCATTCAGTAGGGAGTCACCAAAAGATCATTATAGGAAGATCTGTTTCTTGGAATATCAGAGTGACAGCATGGTTAAGAGGAGCAGAAATGGAAAGGTTTGTTGGAAGGTTACGATATCAAGCATGGAAGAAAATGTGTCCCTTCCTTTCTTTAAAGCCTGGAGGACCTTGGAGGTGACATATCACACACGCTGTCGGTCTTGGCCGATAGGCCAGTTAGTTTGGATGAGCTGCTTTTCCCCCCTCTCTTTTTTCATGCTCAAGGGATGGTTCTTTGGGTAGCCGAGAAAATGAGGGAAACATGCAGATGAAAGATCCCAATAATCTGTTTCAAGGTGGTTATCATAACAGTTCAGATGGTTACATGGCCCAGGAAAGTCTGGGAGAACTGAGGAGAAGGAGAAATAACAGAAAATGCCAAAGAAATTAGGTTTGGGAGCTGATTAAGTACAGGAGATGAAAGGAAGGGGAAGGACAAAGATGAGAGCTCTAGGGATAGTGAGCCAGATATATCACAAGTCCCACAGAAGGAGTAGAGTCAGAAGGGAAATTCAGTGATAAAAGGGGGGAATTCCTGGTCTCAGGAATGTCCTTCTTCCTTTCTGCCATCCCCCAGCTCCTGGCTTCCCTCAGGAGAGGAGAACCGCTCTACAACTCGATCTCTCTCCTTGCCTTTGCAGACAACTTTCCCTGCCATTTTGTCTCGGCCTTTGCAGCCGGCTTCTGTGCCACGGTGGTGGCTAACCCCGTGGACGTTGTGAAGACCCGATACATAAATGCCCCTCCTGGCCGTTACGGCAGCACCCTGGACTGCATGCTGAAGACTCTGCGGCTGGAAGGGCCCACGGCCTTTTACAAGGGGTGAGCCCCCTGCTCCGTGCTCTGGGGATCCTGGCTTTGAGCTTCCACCTTTGGGTGAAGGGGACCTGCTGGAAGGACAGTGTAAAGAAGAGAGCCCTGGGCCTGAAAGCAGGAAAGTTGGCCCCTGGCTCTGACCCACCCTGCCAGCTCTGTCATCCCACACCAGCCCTCTGGGCCCCAGTTCCCTTTTCTGTAAAATAACGGGGTGGCCCTTAATAATTGTAGGAAACATTCCAGCCTTGGTGCTGTGCGCCTCCAGTGGTCTCCACATTGACCTCCCACTGCTCTCAGCAGGTCAGAGCAGCTCCATAGCCACAGACTGCATCCCAGAGCAGCGTTCCTCATGGTCAGGAGGGACCCCCTCGGTCAATGGGGAGGGAAGGGTCTTGGTGATACAATGCACCCCCGTCTCAAACTGTGTCACTGATTCGCTGTGGGAGGTTGGGTAACTCCTTTGGTCTCTCTAGAGAACAGCTCAGAGTAGCCTTTAGCCAATGTTAACTTGTATGGGGCTTTCTAGGGTCAGTCAATCAACAGCATTAATAAGTGTTTATTTGTGCCAGGCACTGCACTAAGCACTGGGCATTTAAAGAAAGGCCCAAAAGGAGCCCCGACTCTCAAGAAATTCACATTCTAAGAGGCGAACCAGTAAGTCAGGGGAGATGAAAGTAATTTGGAAGGGAAATCATTAGTGCCTGAGAGGATAGGAAAGACCTCATGCAGAAGGCTGAATATGAGCTGGGGCGTGAAGGAAGCCAAGGATACGGAGGCAGAAGTGAGAGACCAGCATATGCAAAAGCATAGTCTAGAGATGGAGTTGGGGGCTCAAGAAGCACCAATAGGCTAGTGTAATGGATCATGGAATCCATAGAGGGGAGTAAAGCATATGGAAACTGGGAAGATAGGAAGTAGCCAGGCTTTGAAGAGCAATAACCGCCAGATAGAAGGCTCTGTGTTTGATCCTAAAGGTAACAGGAAGTCACTGACGCTCATTGAGCAGGGAGTAATATGGTCAAATCTATACCTTAGAAAATTCTTCTTGGCAGCTGATGGGGAGTGGATTGGAAAGGGGATAGACTTGAGAAAAAGACCAATTAGAGCCTTATCGCAGGAGTATAGGTAAGAGCTGGTGGGGCCTGAACTAGAATTGGGGTTTGTTTGAAGGAAAGAGCACTTCTAGTTGAGACTGTGTATGGGTAGAAATGGTCAAGATTTGACAACTGGTCAGAGTAAGTGAATCTGAAGAAAGGGTGGAACAAGGTTGTAAGTCTGGTGACTGGGAGGATGGCAATGTCATGATAGGGAGGTTTAGAAGGGGGAGGATTTCGAGGGAAAGGCAATGAGTTCTGGTTTAGACATGTTTGAGATGCTTATAGAGGGTACAGTTTGAGATGTATAAGATGTAGTTGAAGATGCATGATCATCTGCAAAGCTATAGTAACAGAATCTACAAGAGTTAATGATCATGCAGTGAGTTAGAACAGAGGGAAAAGAGAAAGGGACCCAATACAGAGCATTACAGAGCCCATGCATGGTGGGCATGACACGGATAAAGGTCCAACAAAGGAGAAAGAGTCAGACAGAAGATAGAAGCAAGAAAGAACAAAGGTAAGAATATCTAAAAAAAAAAGGTGACTGACAGTATTAAATACTGTAGGGAGGACAAGGAGAATGCAGAGTGAGGAAAGATCATTAGATTTGACAATTAAGAAATCATTGGTAATTGGTAACTTTCATTCACAGCTTTCTCAGGTTGATTAGCTGAGGAGAAAGAAGATATAAAACAATAACTAATCCTTCAAGCAAAGATTTTTAAGGATGGGGGGAAATGGGTTGCCCCTATGATCTGTGCTACTTACCATTTTTATCAATGATTTGGATAAAGTAATAAAGGAAATCTTTATCAGACTGACTGATAGGTGATACAACATTATGAGAGATGGCTCATAATGTGTAAAAGAGTGAGAATACAAAAATATCTCAACAATCTAGAATATTGGTCTAAATATAAAAAATGGAAATATAATCAGAATAGATGCAACATCTTCCCTTTAGGTCATATATCCACTAAGTTGTTGAATATTTTCATTTCTACCTCCACATCATTTCTCCTAGCTTATATTTTCTCTCTATTCTCACAGGTATCACCTTAGGCTATCACCTTAGGCCATCATCACATCCCAGACTATTGTGATAGCCTCCTAATTCCCTGCCTCTAGTGTCTCCTCTCTCCAAATCACCTTTAAGACAACAGTCAATACGATTTTCCTAAAGTGCAATTTTAACTATGATACTTCCATACTTAAAAAAATTCCAGTGCCTTCCTATTGCCTGTAGGATAAGATAGCCCTTCATAATCTGGTGTTAATATACCTTTCCAGTCTTATCATATACTTCACAATAAGATCTAGCCAAACCAGCCTTCTTGCTGCTCCTCAGAACCCTCAAGCTTTGGTTACCCCTCATACCTGAAATGCACTCCCTCCTCACCTCCATCACTTAAAATCTCTATTTTCTTCTAAGGTTTAATTAACTCAGGGCCTCACCTAATCCTCCCAATATTGATAGTGTCTTCTCCACCATTTTCTATTTCTTTTTTATTTGAGATTTACAACCATTTCTGTTTTGGTTTTGTTTCCTTAGCCCCTAATACAATGCCTAAACTCTAACAAATGTTTAATAATTAAACCTTAGCACAGCCTGCAGCACAGATCCCTGGATCACTCCAGGAATTTTCAGGCTGAGGTAAAACCATTAGTAACGAAACTTTAGATTCAGCCACTTGAACAGTTCTGAATCCACCTAATAAAATATTTGTTATCTCTCCATCTTCTCCTCAAGGATACCATAAGAGACTTGGTTAAATGCTTTAATTCCATTAGGAGAAACTATATCAACACTCATTCTTATACCCCTCTTGTTTGAGAAACCATGTCAAAAAAAGGAAATAAAGTTCGACTGGCACGCCCCTTCTTTGATGAAGTTTTCTATCCCTCCCTTGAAATTATTTTGTATTACTTTCATACACTCAGAGCTAGGTTATTTTATTTTTATTTTTGTGCCTGTTCTGAGTGCCTGGCATAGTGACCTAAACATAGTAGCACTTAATGATTTCTTTTTTTGCTGTTGAACTGAATTGAAAGCATGTTGGTTCTCTGTAATCACTTATTTATTTTCTGTCCCTTTAATCATTTGTTCTGGAATTTGGCCAGGAATCAAAATTAAAATTAATGGGCTACTATAAACTCTATCTCCTTCCTTTTCTAGAAAGTGAGAATATTTTCCTTTCTCCAATCCTGGGGTGCCTTTGCTATTCTTCATGTTTCAAAGATCACTCAGTAGTCATAACTTCCAATCTTTGGATACCCTATGATACAATTTGTCTGGGTCTGATAAACTCATCAACAGCAGCTACATGCTCTTTTATGATATCTTGTTTATCTCGAACATCAGCTCACTCTCTCTTAGCCATTTTTTCTCTTTTCCAGTCTAAAAATCATGTTCCTTGATAGAGAAAAAAGAAACCAAATAAAAGATGATCAATTCTACCTTTTCCTTTTCAGCACATCCTCCACTCCGAGTGACATTTGCTTTATCTCTCTCATGTCCCAGTAGAGCTTCTTAAAATGCTTTTGCCTGTATTAAGCTTTCCCTTTCCGCCTTACTTGGCTCATTATGGTTTTGAGGCTCATGGTTTTTGCAGGACCATGCCGTGCTTTTCTATTCCCCCCTGGCTCTTGAACTCCAACTTCAGTGTGCAACTTTTAAGAATTCAAAGTTCCTCCAAGCAAACTGATTTCAGTATTTCTATAGCATTCCAAAAATGCTTGGCTCCTCAGCTCTACCTTCTAGAATCCTCAAGTTCTTCAGCTCATGCTGGTCTCAAGGTTCAAGCCTTCCTTGATTACCCTCCTGCTCACTTTCTTGCTCTCTCCCCAGTTTGTTAGCTATGTATCATTCATTTTATAATCATTTTTTGGAGCTAAAAGAGACATAGTGTCAATCTAATAGGAAATGTAAGGAAGGGTTTGAACCCATATCCTCCAAATTCAGAGTTGCTACTCTGTACTATTTTGTGATCTCTTCATATTGTATCACTGCTAATAAATTGTAAGCTCCAGGAAGGCAAGTACTCTCTCTTTAGACCCCCAATGCTCAGCATGGAATCTTGAACTAAAAGATACTTGCTGAAGTAGTTTGAAATCTTGGATTAATCAGAATACTCAATCCCTTCACTGCCAAATAACAAAGTTTACCATATTTGAAGCCCCAGAAGAAGAGTACAAATCAGTCTAAGACTAATACTAGCCTGATCTTGGGTTATCTTTAGTTATTTCAGTTACTTATAAAAGTGTCAAAAGAATTAATATAGAATTGTAATTTATTTGAATTTCTTTTTTTGCTTTTTTGCTGAGGTAATTAGGGTTAAGTGACTTGCCCAGGGTCACACAGCTAAAAAGTGTTAAGTGTCTGAGGCCAGATTTGAACTCCTGACTTCAGGGCTGGTGCTCTATCTACTATATCAACTTGTAAATGGAGAAGTATACTTGAAACAAAGTGTTAACTCAATGGAATTGATGAGATCACAGTTCTCTTGATCACATATATACTTAGTACTTAGTATGATGATATAATGATTCTCTAGTTCACAATCAGTATGCTGTAATAATGTAATTACAATAAGGTATATAAGGGCCAACAAGGACTGGAAGATAGACATTCCATCTTTGACTACCGTCGTGGTGGCTCCCCCTTTCTTTTGTTTTTGGAGGAGCATCTTGATGTCTCTGTTTCTCCTCTCTATTATTGTCCGTCCTTGAGGATTAAAAGGTATGCCAGTGGTGTGTAAAATCTTATACTGTGCATAAAAGTGTGCAAAATGTTTAGAAGTATGTGCAGGTCCACTGTCTGTTTTTAAGGTTTGCGGCATACCCACAATTGCAAATGCTTGCATGAGGAATTCAGTGACCACTCGGGCTGTCTCTTTTGCTGCTGGTATTGCAAAAGTGAATCCTGAAAAGGTGTCTACCACAACGTGGATAAAAGACAGACGACCAAAAGATTTATAATGGGTCACATCCATTTGCCAAATTTCATTGGATCTCAAACCATGAGGGTTCTTCCCTGGAGGCAGTAGAGGAGCATGGAAAGAAGGCAAGCTGTACAGGCTTTTACTATGCTCCTAGCTTCCTCTCTTGTTATTCCAAACTGTAAATGCAAAGCTCGAGCAGCCTGATGGTATTTAGAATGAGATTCTTGGGCTTCCTGAAATAAAGGAGTACTGGCTAACATGGTTAGAAGACGATCTGCCTTTGAATTTCCATAAAAAATAGGATCTGGAAGTCCACTATGAGAGTGGACAGGCAAGATGCCACTACAAGGATAGTCAAAGATGGAATGTCCCTCTTCCAGTCCTTCTTAGCTCAAAGGTATAGCTTAGGTATACCTTATTATAATTACATCATTACAGCATACCGATTATGTGTAAACTTAGAGAACCATTACATCACCATGCTAAGTACTAAGTATATAATGTGAACTAGAGAATTAATATCATCAAAACCACTGAGTTAACACCTTGTTTTAAGTATACTTATTTCAAGTATACTTCCACAAAGTTCTGCTCTCTATACCAACTAGCTACCCCTGTTTGAATTCTTTAAATAAATATATGCAATAATTTGGAAAAAAAGAATTCTAATTTGTTTCTATAGACAACTATTCATAAAAATTGTTTCTCTGCATCTTCAGAATTTAATTCTTGAGAGCTTCCCATCCTTCCTGAGTTAACTTCCACTATAGAATTTTAGACAATGTGAGCCTATTCCTTCTCAGAGCCCTTCAATATCTCCTTATCAGAAATTGAAAGTGTTTCCCAGATCCTATCCAGCTTTTCTTTCTTCTATTATGAATTCTAATCTAAAAATGGTCATTTCCTCCAAGGTCCTCATCATTTCTACATCAGCACCCAGTTATTTGTTAATGAGAATCAGATATGGAATAGCCACTCCCCAGAGTTGTCTCCTCCATCTTTTAAAGGCATAAACTTTAATGCAGGCAAGACTTAGAGAAGGTAAATGATTTGTTGATTGTTAAACAGCTAATAAATGAGAAAGATAACACTAGCACTTTTGACTCTAAGATCTTTTGACTCTAAGACCAACTCTCTTTCTGAGATGCTTACCTCTCTGGGATACAAAGATAGAAATGACACAAACCCCAATGAAAATATAATAGGGGAAGATGCAAAAGAAGGAACAAACTTGTTTTATGTGATTCCAAAAGCATGTAGAAGTGACAAGAAGGCAGGTTTTGATTCAATATAAAAGAATTAAGTATTTGGCTATCTCACTTAGAACAAATAGATTCTAAGATGGATGAATTCAAAGATTAAACAGATCATACTCATCAAGAAGGCTAGAAAGAGTATTTCTGCATTATTATTAAATACACAAGACTAAAAGAAGCCTAGACATGTTAGCAACTTAAGTTGTTCAGAGGACCACAAGAATGAACAGTTGTTTCACCAACAAACATATTAAAATATCTGCTGTATGCAATGTCTTGTGCTATTATCCAAGCCCATTTGATTCAAATGCCTACTTGTTCTTTTCACTCTAGATTCACTCCCTCCTTTCTTCGTTTGGGATCCTGGAACGTAATGATGTTTGTGACATATGAGCAGTTGAAACGGGCCCTGATGAAACTCCAAATGTCCTGGGAATCTTCATTTTAACCAAAAAGGGAAAATTACTGGAATATGGAAATCATAACATGGAAACACGCACATGACATATACACACACTCACAGATAGACATAAATATTTATGTTTGCTTACTGCCAAACCTTAAGAAATAACCTTTTACAGACTGAAAAATGGAAGAAGAAAAGATAGACAAGAAGGAAGTTTCCAGCCTTGTATACTCTGTCTTAGGAACAGCTTGTCATGCATTGACAAGACAAAATCATAAATTATATTAATTTCTGAAATATACTAAGGTTGATGCCTAATATTTAGGCAAGAAAAGATAAATTCAAACAGAACCATTTGGGAAAATCAGATGGAATGGTGGATGTATTCTGGACATTGGTTTAGAAAATTAATTGAAAGCAGTTCAAGAGACATTAAGCAAAGGAAGAAATAAATAGGTGTTTAAGTTTCTCCTCACTGGAGAATCTAGAGTGTAGCTGGCAATTTATCAAAATCACAGATTCTCAGTGCTGGAAGAAATGTCATGTCGCATCTAATCTAACATGTAACTGAATGTTAATCTTCTCAATAAAGTCCTGGACAAGTTGCACATTGTTCATCTTTCATCATGGTTCATCATCCACAATCTTTATTGAGCACTCAGGGCCAATTGTGCATTAACTCTAGAGATGGATTCTAAACTGAATTCTAGAAAGCTTTAGATTTCCTAGCCCAAAGAAGCAATGTTATGTATTAGCCCTTAAGAAAAGGCTAAGAATTTAGGACTTAAGTCCTTCTCCAGTGTAATGGGAGGAAAAAGAAATCCTGATTTCTTAATGGCTGAAAGCAGATCATAAGTTCTAGCAGGTTCCTATCAAACAGGAAATGTTTCAAGTATAAGCCTGATAATAAATCATCTATCTGTCATCCAAGAACTAGCCTAGCTAAGGGTAAAGAGCTTTATATCACTTCAGTATTAGCTTCCAGGAAAATCCATTTAGCCATAGCAATTCATGAGGACAGTCTATTAATCTGTGACAAGCTTGGGATATGGCACCTACAAATGAGAACACAGCTCTTTGAATAAGAATTATAGGACTATGTTGAGATGCTTAGTAAAATTTGATGATGATAAAGACGATGATGATGGTGATAATAATGATGACTATGGAAGGAGACAAGGATGAAGAGAACAAGAAGAAAAATTAAGACAATTATGTCACTAAAGGAACTAGTTTCAAGGTAAGGAGTAAATATAGCATAGTGAATTGGAGTTCTGAATTAAAATCTAGTCTCTGACACTATCTACAAACTGATTAGTTTAGATCTCTCAGCTTCAGTTGCTTCAATTGTACAATGAGGTAGTACCTACTACACAGGGTTGTTGTAAGGAAAGTATATAGAAAAGTCTGAAGTTCTAAAGAATGGAAGTTATTATTATAGAGGAAATGTTCTGTCCACATGATTGGTGGGACAGGAAGCAGTCAGGGCATTTCTGTGCCTACTCTGAAGGGGAGAACCAGGCTGTCTGTTAGGAATGTGTAGAAGCAGGTTCCCAAACAGCCAGAGTTGGGGGGAGAAGGGCAAAGAAGGGCCAGCACAAAGCAGGGCACTATGTGTCTCTAGGACGGGCCAGTCATCTGTTCAGGAATAGAATAGAAAGAGCTTTGCCCTTGAAGTCACAGAGATGGAGTACCAGGTCCTAGATGTAACACAGAGTAGTTTTAAGGTACTTTCTCTCTCTGGATGTCGATTCCATGTCTATAAAATGAGTGGATTAGAATAGATGATAATTTCTAAGGTTTCTTCCAGATTAACAACTCACACAATGGTGAAGACTATCGTTAGCTTTTTATTCCCAGTGCTTAGTGTACTATAGAATATTGTAGATACTTAATTGAACTGAGAAGATTCTGTCAATAGTCTAGTCTAGTATAATTGTATAATCCTACATCCTGCTTAGCCTCAAAGGGCATAGAGAAGGCAAATTATAGTGAATAGTTGAATATAAGGAAGAACTTTCAATAAATAGTTATCTGAATGGACTGCCTCTAGAGGTAAGTGAAACTATTCAAGAACAGGTTCAAGAAGAGATTGCTAAAGATGTAAAAAAATTTCATCAACCTAGCATTCACTAGATGAGCTCTGGGGTCCCTTCCAATCGTGAAGTTTTATTCTACAACAATTCCTGTTCAGTATTCTTGAATCAGGACAGATAGGATCATGGACTAAAATAAAGACCATACCAGCTTCTTTTTTCTGGGTCCCAATTGTCTTCTTTGAAAAAAGAGAAGACTTAATCCCATAAATTCCTTCTAGCTCAAAATTTCTGTGATAGTAAAACAACTGTAAAACTTCAAAACCATGTCATCATTTTGTTCCTCGAAAGTCAAGGTGACAATGAGAAAAAGACTTGAAGATGCTTCAAGGTGGTACTTGAAAGAGATTTTCCCTGCGGTAGACCCTTAGAGGCTTGCCATTCTTTCCAGTTTTAGTAGTATTTTTATAGTATCTTTTGCTTCTCTCCCATCTCTCAAATTTTTGCCTTTGAACAAAAGCAACATTCCATTCATCAGCAGCACACGCCCAAACCTAACAGGGGAGGGGGAGAGGAGAGCAGATCTGAGATCTTCCAAATATTCAAAATTGACTAATCTCAGCAAAGACAGATTTTTATTATTTCTGCTGGAGTTTTTGAATTATTGAGCATCTGAAGTGTCCCAAATTTATGGCAAAACTTTTTTTCTGACAAGATTAAGATTTATTTGGTAAACAGATACTGTTGGTATGATTCCTAGGACATGTTTTAAGTGGATTTAATGTAAAAGAACTTCCATAATTAACTTGGCCAAAAATGCATTGACTAAAACCAAGGGATGTTGGTGCTATTTCCTTTGGTGGTACATGCTCCCTCCACTGATACAGACTGCAATCTCTTCACACCTTAGTAGATGATATTCATAAGTTTTTAACAGACAAAAAGAATTCAAGCCTGAAGTGATAGCCCAAAATAGCAATTTTGGCACCCAAAGCAACCAGCAGGAAATATACCCTCAAAGATACTTTGTAATTCATCATGTAGAAAAATAATGAGTGTAATTAAAACATCAGAGGGAAAATTATAGTAGCTCAAAGATGAATATTGCTAACAATGGTATCTTTCTGGTAGCTTCCTATTTTAACTAATTTTTCTTGCTAACTAAAATGCTAAGATTAGTTGTTCCTATTGGAACAGCTCCATCAACTTTAACATCTGTGAGAAGATTGTGGGCAAATCACAGAATCTCTCTGAACCTAAGATGTATCATTTAGAAAATGAAGGCCTTATACTGCTTAAATCTTTGAGGCTTGTTTAGCTCTAAATCTATGATCCTATGAAATATTATCTTGGTGGGAAGACTCTTTTTTTAAGTATCTTATTTTTCCAAATACAGGTAAAGATAGTTTTCAACAATCATTTTTGTAAAACTTTGTATTCCAAGTTTTTCTCCTTTCTTTCCTCATCTCTTGCCTCTCCAAGACAGTATACAATCTGAAATAGGTTATATATGTGCAAATTGTTTTAAACATGGGAACTCTTTTAAAGAAAAACAATGATGTTGTATTCTGCATTTTAAACACATCTGCCAGAAACAATATTTATTGATTTAACATTATTTTAAATCTAATTATCTGTAGTTTGGAGAAAAAATGTCTAAACTCAAACAATACCCCTACATACATGGATATCTCCCTATCCCAAGGCAATTTGAGGTTACATTTATATGAATCTTGAACAAGGAAAAAGTTACAATATGATAAAATACAGATTTGGGTCAGCATTCTAGGATAGTAATTTAATCTTCAACTAGAACTATTCCTTCCTTGACTCCTTTAAATAATGCAATTCCTTCCCACAATCAATGCCCTATTTTTTTTCAAATGGAAAAGAGGGCACTGAATTTAGTTTAGTCATAATGCCAACCTTTTCATCAGATGGGACTCTCAACTAGACAATTTGGTCAGCTTGGTCAGCTGTTCTGAACCAGCTTCTAACATGTGGAAAGCAGCAGACTGGAGACCCGAGAGTCAGGAATCAAACAGAAGTTTAATTTCAAAGTGAGGGAAATGACTTGCAAGAAAAGAGGGGATTTGGACATATGTGCTAGGGCCCTGTCCCTAGAGAGTGAACCTGAGCCAACATGGGGAGATTTTAATACTTGTGGCAATGATTGCTCAGTGAGCTGTGTCCCTGACAATGCAGGGTAACAATATGACAAATCTGATTCACAGTAGAGTTTCATAACTGGAGCTTATCCAAGCTCAAAGAACACCAGGTACTGGTCAAGGCTTTATGATAATTATGTGATTTTGCAGAGGGTGAGATTATCCAAAGGCAGAATGCAAAGGATTGTTATTCTGCCAAGCTCAGGGTACAGCTTGTTTATTGGGCCTTAGTTCTAAAAAGAGTGTCTTCTAATATCTCAACACTATATACAAGCTATAACAAAAGAGCTTTCTAGTGCCAAGTTGCCAAGTTGCCAAGAGCGAAACTTTATTTTTCTTGCAATATTCACGTAATTCAGGCAGGAGTAAACTTGTTTTGTTTTTAGCTTAACCTGAATTATCCATATCCAGATGATTAGCTTCAGACCTCAGTTCTTCAGTGGAGCTCAGCTTTATAGGAAAACTCTAAGATAATATTTTTTTCAAATGAGTATTTACTGGAAAGGAATGAATAAGAAATTTAAAAGGCAATGCTATTTCTACATATGTGCTATATGCTAGACATAAGGTATTTACGATTTTGTGAAAATTTAAATTAAAAAAACCTGAAGCTATATATGTTTATATAGACCAAAATGATCTGAGAGACAAAGTGCTACAGAAATTCAATATGTTGTTAATTTTTGTTCAGATTGGTGAATAAAATATGTAGTTTTAATAGCTCCATCTATAGTGTAAAGGAAAAAGCACTAGAAATGGAAGTTAGGAGGCCTTGGTTTGAAACCTGCCTCTGATATTTATTTTTTTATATCATAGCATATTATGATCTTGAGCAAGTCACTTCTGAGTTTGTTTCCTCGTCTGTATGTAAAGGAATAAAAATTTTTGCCCATCTTATAGAAGTATCATTAGGATCAAATGAAATGTGCTGTAGTGGAAAGTTTTGGAGACAGAAAAACCTTAATTCAAATCCTACTCAGACACATTGCTGATGCATGACCCTGGTCAATTCACTTAAACTTTGAAACCTTATTTTACTTGTCTGTAAAATAAAAGGATTGCCTGAAGTCCCTATGATCCTATGAAGTAATGTTTGTTAAGTGCTTTGTATTGATAAAGTTCAATACAAATAATTCTTATTAGCTAAATTGTCATGGGTACAACTACTATTTAAGCAGTCACATGAGAAGATGGCTAAGGAAAGATGAGCCAACTGGCACCAATGGGCAAATAAGTGTAGAGCAGCACATCCCAGACCATTGGTCCTGCTTGCAGCCATCATCTGAAAAGGCAACTTCTGTGAAGAAGGGTCTGGTTATCCCCACCAATTGCCACTCACAGGGAGGACAAGACAGCTTAGCTGAAATAATAAGTCATTCTAAGGAGGAAATAGGTCCTGGCATGTGCCAGGTAAGTCAAATCACCATCTCCCCTCAGACCTTGACAGAGTCAGCCCAGGCCCTTGAATCCAAGAGCTCTGGGAATGGCAATGCTTCTAGCCCAGTAACCCCAGCCATCATCCTGTGAAGCAGTCCCTATGGAAAGGCAGCTTGGCAACAGCTTCTGAAGAACAGCTGGCCAATAACTATTGCTGATAGTAATGAGAAAGGTGAGCTCCTTTATTAGAGTAATGGCTGAAGGTGGTCCTATGACCTGGGTTTTTTGTGACCAAAAAAAAAACCTTGAAACAATAATACAAAAAAAAAAAAAAATCAAAGAAAATTGTAGTGAAGTGATAGAACAAGAGGGGAAGTAGAAATAGAAAAAAAAAATCTACTGATCATCTCCTCAAAGAGATCCTACAAGGAAAACATATAGGCCAAATTATTATTGCTAAATTTTGAAACTCCCCAGATCAAACAGAAAATTTTACAAAAAAGAAACAAATAAAAAACTTAATTCAAATATTCTGGAGCTATAGTTAGAATTTATACTGGATTTATCAGCAGCTACAATAAAAGACCACAGGCCATAGAATAATATATATTGACAATCAAAAGAACTAGGTCTGCAATTGAAAATATTATATTCACTAAAAATTAAGTAACATTGATTTTTTTTAAAATGACATTCATTGACATTCTTAGATTTTCAGGATTTTGTCTCAAACAAATCTGAACTTGATAGAAATTTTAACATTTAAGAATCAACATCAAAGACTAATTTCAAGGAACTCAATAACAAAATGTTTATGTTTTAAATGTGGAAATGTAAACCATATGTCTGAGATTGACATTAGTAATTGAGTGGTCCAAAAGAAAGACTAGGGCAGAGTTGAGTATGATCTGTCTCTAAAAAGCAAAACTGTCTAGGAAAAGGTGAAAAATAGTAGTCATGCTGTACAAATGAGCTGCAAAGGAAGACCCAACACAGGAATTAGATGGGGGAAGAAGGCTTGTAGTTCTGAAAACCTACTCACATTGGGAATGGGTTAAATAGGGAAAACATCCTTTTACACCAAGATGGATTGGTTATTGTACTTCATTCTTGAAGAGGACCAAAAATTAAATGACTATGTATCTATGTTAGAGTCAAATTACAGTGTGTCCAACTGTGGCTGGTCAGACCAATATGAGCTCTGAATGCTCTGCCACAGGGCAGGCACACATAGTGAACATTTGGGGTAGCTTCTCTAACTTTGTGCATCTTGAGTTCCTTCTGAGCTAATTCAGTTCTGCTTTGCTCATAGAGCACAATACCTTCACTGTTGAGGGCACAACAAATGCTGGGCAGTCCTGTACCAGTATTTTCCCATGTCATGCAATCAATTCTAAAGTAATTGAGAGACCTTGAGAGTGTCCTTGTTATCACTTTTTCTGGCCACCTTGTGAGCACTTGCCCTGTGTGAGTTCTCCCTAAAATAATTGTGGAGCTAAACATGTGGCATTTGTACAATGTGACCATTCCCACAGATGGTGTTCTCTGCAGTAAAGTTTGAATGCTTGGCAGTTTAGTTTGAGAAAGGAGCTCAGTGTCTGGTATCTTCCTCGACAATTCAAATAAATGCTTTTCAGTTTCCTGACGTGGCACTGATACAGAATACCATACAACAATGAGGTTAGTGCAACGGCTCTGTCTAATCCCTCTCTCTCCCACTTTCCTTTGGAACCTCCCAAACTCTTGAGTTTATCCCTGGAAAATAAACTACCAACATAAGTGAATTTATCCACAGCATTCAAAATTTCACTATTTGCTGTAACTGATGGTTTTATATGGAAGTGTGGTGCTGGCTAATGGAGGACCTAGGTTTTCTTAGTGTCTTTAGGCCAAATTAGTACAATTAGCAAAGAATCAACCCATAAAGAATCAGAGCATCCCAGCTTTGGGGGCTTCCTTGAGCGCATAATCATCTGCAAACAAAAGCTCCCTCCACTTTAGTTTGGCTTGTAGCCTTTTCAGATTGAAGAATTTACCATCAGTGCAGCAGCTGACTTTGATGCCATGTTTGTCCTCATTGAAGGCGTTTGACAACATGGCTGAAAACATCAAGCTAAAAAGCACGGGAACAAGAACACTTGTTTCACTCCACTGATGACCAGGAAAACACAAGCAAATGGTCCATTGTCCAAAACTCAGGCAAGCGTGCCATCATGAAATCGACATCCTGATGAACTTTTCTGGACAGCCAAATTTTGACAGAATTTTCTATAAAGCCCTCACTACTGACAGTATCAAAGACTTTCATCAGATCCACAAATGTGTACAGACCTCTTGTAACCACCGCGTATTTAAAATCAGCCAGAGTCAGGAATTCAGGTTAAGGGAAAAATCTTCAATCTTTATTGAAGTGAAGAGGTGAAAAAGGATTGCGATAGCAGTATGGGCAGACAGGAAGCCAGCTAGCAGAGAGAGACCTGAGCTGAAAGGCCGTGGCAATGGCAATGCGGGTAGTCTCTCCTTCCCCTTCCCTCTCTACTCCCCTGCCTCCACCCACCAAAATCATCATTTCCTATACAACACATAAGGACTTGCACAAAGAGTAGGCGGGAGCCATTCTTTCTCCAAGCTTATATATTAATAGAGTATGGTCCAATTACTATTTATCCTCATATGCTTGGGACCTCAATGCATCAACCCAAGCCTCAGTCCATTACAACCTCTGTTCTGCTTCTGGCATTTTTCCTGTAGCTGTTGAGCAGAAACACCATATCCACTGTTTTTTGGTCCCTTTGGAAGTCACATTGGCTCTCAGGTAGATGACCTTTTTCCATGTATATGATCAATCTTATTAAAGAGGACTCTGGCAAGAATCTTGCCAGCAATGACTAAGAGAGAATCCCTTCCTTACTGCCTACTCCCCCTCTCCCATGATTGTCACAGGATAATCTATTCTTTACTTTTACAAAAATGAACAATGGAGACATCCTTGAACTCTTGAGACATAAACTCTTCTTGCTACATAATCTAGAAAATTTCAGTCAGTTTTTGTGTGAGCAATAGACCACCCACCTTGTAAATCTTAGCTGGAATAGAATCAGCACTTGCTGCTTTATCACACAAAAGTAGCTTAAGGGCAAACCTCTTCTTCATTGCAATCAAGTGATTGACTTCAACTTGAGGTAAATGGTCAATAGTTTCAGCACTGATTGATGGTCTGTTGAGAATACTATGGAAGTGTTCAGTCCATCACTCTAGGATCAGAACCTTATCACTAATCACTGTGACATTGTGCCACTGTGACACTCATCAGCACTGAGTAGTTGAGATGCACCAGAGGTCTTTGGTATCATAAAAGCCCTTTGGATTATCAGCATAAAACTGAATTTCATCTTCTTGTTGAACCAAGAATCCTGCATCTAAGTTTCTATTGTACTTTACTTTTCATAGGATAAAATGCTACCTTCTTAGAAATGGATGAACTATTCTGTTGGCACACCCTGTGGAGTTCTTGTTTTTTCACTTAGCAGCTTTTGAATTTCTCCAACATTTTCATCAAAACAGTCGATATTTGCAAGTGTTCTGACTCAGATGAGCAAATGCAGTGCTGTGCACCAAATCTCTGAAAGCTTCCCACTCCTTCTAGGCACCATTGTTGCTAAATGTGTGTTGGCTCAACTTACCTTCCAAATGGGTAACAAATTGTTCCCTCAGTGAAGCACTCTGATCTGTCTACATTAATTCTTCTAGTAGTCTTTATGCCTTGGGCTGATGCTTTTGTTGAATGTGAATATTCAGCTTTGAGAAGATCAGTTCAGTTCTCTGTACCACAGAGAGGCCTCTGTCACTCTTATATCCTGTCAGTCTCTTCTCCTTTTTTCCTTCTGAGAATTGCCATGTATGTCATGTCAGCTGGTAAGGTGGACCCAGGAAGTAAAAAGAGGCTTAGCCTCTGAGGCAGGGAGTTGTATCTTACAGGTGTTAAAGATGACAAGGGGTGTGTCTTCTTGCTAGATCTCTACCTAGGACGCAGCACTAACTCCAGGTGTCTCCCTACCTGCCACACAACATCAATAACATCAACCACACAAGGTTGTTCTCAATCAAACGAGAACAAGGGCAGCAAGATGGTATAGTGCAGTGGTTCTCAAACTTTTGTTTTCAGTATCTTTGTCCTATTAAAAATTATTGAGGATCTCTCCAAAAAGTTTTTGTTTATCTGGATTATATTTATAGACATTTACCATATTGGAAATAAAAACTATTTTTGAATGTATAGACCCTCTAAAAGGATTTCAGAGATCCTCAGGATTCTCTAGATCATACTTTGAGAACCACTGGTATAGTGGATAGAGCACTGGCTTCAGGAAGACCTGAGTTCAAGTCCAACTTTATGTGACTCTGAGCAAGTCATTTAACCTCAACTCACCAAAAAAATAATTAAAAAAAAATCAAATGAGAACCTTACCATTAAATCTCAATCTTAAAAAATCAGACACTATCTTATAAATAAATCTCAACAACCCTTGATTATTGCCCAGACTTTTGAAATGGTCTCCTTTTAGCTTCTTCCTCTTTTTCCTCTCTCTCCTCTCTTCTCTCCAATCCATTCTGCACACATTGCCAGAAAAAGCTCCCCTACCTATAGGTCTTGGTCAGGTCACATTTATACTTAAAATTCTTCTTTAGCCTTTTGTTGATACTGGGTAAAGTTTAAACTTTTTTGCAAGTATTAGTTTCTAACACACCCTGAGTAGTCTCTCACAGCTGTCTTTTCAGGTTCATCTTACCTTTTTTCTTTAGTTTTTTTGTTCCAGCCAAACAAGAATATTACTTAATTTCTAATTAATCCTTAATTTATAAGGAAATCTTTTTTGATCCCCTTCCCCAGCTAGTATTGACATTTTCTCCTTGGATTTCACATAAAATTTTGCTTTCTGGTGCACTTATATATTTTTATATTAAGAATACATATTTTTATATTAAGAGTAACCATGTGCCAAACTTCTCAGATTGTCTACGATAACCGGTTAGGATAATGATGAATGTTGAAAAGGATGTGGGAAAATTGGAACACTAAAACATTGTTGGTAGACTTGTGAAGTGATTCAACCATTCTGGAGAGTAATTTGGAACTATGCCCAAAGGGTTATCAAAATGGGTCTATATCCCAAAGAGATCATAAAAAAGGGGAAGGACCCACTTATACAAAAATGTTTATGCAAGCCCTTTTTGTAGTGACAAGAAATTGGAAAATGAGTGGATGTCCATCAGTTGGAGAATGGCTGAATAAATTATGATATATGAATATTATGAAATATTATTATTCTGTAAGAAATGATCCAATCTTTCCTTCACAAGCTAATTGTACAATATTTCAGAGTCTGATTCTTTTTGTAGAGCAAAATAATGGTTTGATCATGTATATTTATTGTGTATCTAATTTATACTTTACTATATTTAACATCTACTGGTCATCCTGCCATCTAGGGGAGGGGTGGGGGGAAGGAGGGGAAAAATTGGAACAAAAGGTTTGACAATTGTCAATGCTGTAACATTACCCATACATATAACTTGCATGGTTACTCTTTTTAAAAAAATTGATTAGACAATTTTCAGATGATGAAATTGAAACTATTTCTACTAATATGAAAGGGTGTTCCAAATCACTATTGATCAGAGAAAAAAATGCAAATTAAGACAACTCTGAGATACCATACACACCTATCAGATTGGCTAAAATGACAGGAAAAAATGATGAATGTTGGAAGGGATGTGGGAAAACTGGAACACTGATGCATTGTTGGTGGAGTTGTGAATGGATCCAGCCATTCTGGAGAGCAATCTGGAATTATGCCCAAAAAGTTATCAAACTGTGCATACCCTTTGATCTAGCAGTGTTACTACTGGGCTTATATCCCAAAGAGATACTAAAGAAGGGAAAGGGATCTGTATGTGCAAAAATGTTTGTGGCAGCCCTTTTTGTAGTGGCTAGAAACTGGAAATTGAATGGATGACCACCAATTGGAGAATAGCTAAGTAAATTGTGGTATATGAATGTTATGGAATATTGTTTTGTAAGAAATGACTAGAAGGATGAATACAGAGAGGACTGGGGAGACTTAACATGAACTGATGCCGAGTGAAATGAGCAGAACCAGGAGATTATACACTTCAACAACAATAATGTATGAGGATGTATTCTGATGGAAGTGGATGTCTTCGACAAAGAGATCTCAGTTTCAATTGATCAAAGATGAACAGAAGCAGCTACACCCAAAGGACAGACACTGGGAAATGAATATAAACTGCTTGCATTTTTGTTTTTCTTCCCGGGTTATTTATACCTTCTGAATCCAATTCTCCCTGTGGAACAAAAGAACTATTCGGTTCTGCACACATATACTGTATCTAGGATATAATGTAACCTATTTAACATGTATAGGACTGCTTGCCATGTGGGGGAGGGGGTGGAGGGAGGGAAGGAAAAAATCGGAACAGAAGAGAGTGCAAGGGATAATGTTGTAAAAAAAAAATTACCCTGGCATGGGTTCTGTCAATAAAAAGTTATTTAAAAAGAAAAGAAAAGAAAAAGTAGTATTTCTTGTTTTATTCTGTTTTATTTTAAATGCAAATCTTTATAAAATCCAAAAGTCTCGCCCAATGTAAACACATTTTAGGGAAGTTTTAACTCCAGTAAAACAGCTTAAATATGTTTGGAACTAAAGATGATAAAAATTTGACATTAAGTCAGATAAACTACATTTTACTTCAGTATTTGATTTTTAGTGCTTTTGTGGTTTTTATGATAACATGTAGCAAGTTAATCAAGGCTATCTTTGAATACTTCTTGTGCCTGCAATACACTCGGCTCCATTCTTAGTCCATAATCCAATGATCCCAGAATGTGGAATGAATTCAATAATTTATGAAAAGCAATCCTAATTTCGAATTTTCAGTTGTTGAAATCTTATTCAGACAGGTCTTTGCTGGGTGTGTTAAGAGAATGGTTTAATTTGTAAATAAAGAATAAAAGAACAATGCCTGTTTGTGAAGCAGTATGTTACATGCAGTACTAAGAATGTTAGATGTAAAATCAGAGAAGTCTGGGATTGAATCCTAGTTCTTCAATTTATTACTTTTCTAACAATCCAATAAGCATTCATTAAACTGCCATGTGCAAGGTGCGGCATTCATCACTGGGTAAATGACTTTAGCCCTCTGGACCTCCTATTCCTCATTCATCATACTGGGGAGTTAAAACCATATAGTCTGTAAGTAACACTAACAATTCTCCAGAGCCTCCTCATTCCTGTAATCTTCAGGCTAGTTTTCTGGAAGTCTTTCAGAAGGGCCTTGGTCTCAGCAAGATAGAAACTATAAGAATGGGCAAGAATAGAGTCCAAAGCCTTTATTGTCTCTTATACAGTCTATGTCTGTCATAGTCTGACCCAGTCTCCTTCAGCAGTCTAGCAGTCTGACAATCTGCCAGTCTCAATCAGTCTCCATCTCAATCTGACTTTGTCCCCAATTTAAATACTTTATTACAATTATATCATTACAGTATACTGATTATGTGTGAACTAGAGAACCATTACTAAGTACTAAGTATATTTGTGAATCAGAAAACAATCATCTCATCAATTGCACTGAGTTAACACCTTTTTCAAGTATACTTTTCCAGAATTCAGGCTTTCCACAATCCCCTTTCTACAGCCCTGCCTTTTGCTTCTCTTTGTCTCTGAGAGACCATTTTGCTTGGGCTAACCCTTGCTCCTGACCACAACCACCCTCTTCTCTGCTTTATCTTCAGAAATCATGGGAAAATTGTACAATCACCTTTTTTTCCAGCTAGACAGGCATCCATCTTAGTGAAGAAAGATATGGAGTAAAAAAGTGGTAAAACAGATACTCTACATGCAGTGAGAAATACTGGAAAGCAAAGAACCCTTAAATGCAGGAAAGGACATGGAAAGAGAAATGAAGACAAATGAAGGGGACAGAAAGAAACACACAGATAAGGAGAGAAATTCAGAGAGTAATGTGGACCTAGATATGATAACTAGAGAGGAATGGAGACCCTCTCTCAGAAAAAAAACAACAGAGAAATAGATATGGAGAGGGGAAGGGGAAACAAAGTATTGTTGTGTCGCATCGCCGTGGGCGATACTGGGGCAGTTTGCCATTTCCTTCTCCGGTTCATTTTACAGATGAGGAAACTGAAGCAAACAGGGTGAAGTGACTAACCCAGAGTCACCCAGCTAGAACCTCTGAGGCTGGATTTGGATTTTTCCTGTCTCCAGGTCTGGCCATCTGGTTGCCCATAAACAAAGTGACATTAAGACAAAGAAGAGGATGGGGAAGACAAAGCTTCCACTGGGAGTGCAGGCTCATCTCTGCTTCTCTCATCGTTTCATTTTTACAGAGGAAACGAGTCCCAGTAAGGTCAAGAGGTGCTCAGGCTCCCCCAGGCAATAAGAAGTTGCATCACTGCCCCCAGTTTTCCTCCCACTTCTCTCCTTCACAGGTCCCTTCCTTAAGCTCCAGGGACCTCGACTCCTTCAGCTATAAGGGGGTTGTGGCTACGGCGATCCCCAACAGCCCAAGCACCCCGAAAAACCTAAGACTCCGGGTAAATGGGACGACAGCTCTGTCAATCCCCTGAGGAAGGCCAGAAGTGGCCATGAACCGCCCCGCTCTAGTCCCTGAACGCCGGCCTAGGCCCGCCCGGCCTCCCCTCAGGGCACGCGAGGGCGGGAGCGCAAACACTATTCTCGGAGGCCGTTGGAGTAGGCAGTTGGAGAAACACCTGCCGTTACTTCCCGCGCGCGCGGACTACTGGGCCGGGGAAATAAATCCTCATCCGCCTCTGTCATTGGTTCTCCCTCTTTTCTCCCCGCCTCCTGCCCACAGGTGCCGAGATTCCAACCAATCGCTAATGAGCTGAGGCGAGCCGGCTCCACGTGCAGCGTGGACGCGCTTCCCGAGCCGCTGGAGATTTAGGGGAATCTCGTGTTAGATGGGAGTTAGGCTTCTGGGGGTCCGACAGCTTATACCCGCAGTCTCCAAAATGGAGCTAGAGTGCCCCGCCTTGCGGAAACGAAAAGAGTGAAGTCGGGGAGGGAGGAGTAACAGGCTTCACAGAAAGGAAAAAGCTAAGGCATCTCCTTGGGGAGAACTACAACGGGGGCGGAGGGCAGAGATGGAAGGTTGAGCGGCTCTCCAGATTCCCCACTGGGTTGTGCGGGCGGGAGAGTCCTAGCCCGGCCTAAGCCCCGCCTCCTGCCCCTCCCCCCGTCTCGAGGCTTGGCCACGCCCCCTCCCCGGGCACCAGTATAAAGCAGGGGCTTCGGAGCGTTGGAGCGTCAGTGCGCACATCAAACTTTTCCGAAACTGAAGCCTTTCAGTGACCCTTCCGAGAAACAGCTAGCCAGCCCCTCCGGCCCGCCGGACTCCGGACCCTGCTGCAGGCCTCGTGCTTCCTGCCCTAGCCGCCTCCGCCTCCCACTCGTGTTTTCCTCTACGGTCCCGGTGAGAGCCCGTTAGCCCACGGCGATGCGAGCCCCTCCTTCCTAAATTGCTTTTCCCGCTTCCCGCCCCCCAGGAGCTCTAGATCTATTGGGGACAGGTGAGAGGGGCACGGTCCGTCCGCGCCAAAGCTTCTGCCCCTCCGCGTGGCCGGACTTACTCCCTGCCCGAAGGACCTCTCCCGTGTTTCTGACTCAGTTGTGTGTCAGACACTTCTCGGAGAACTCCCCCGCTCCCCAGCTTCCCCGGACAAGTCAACGCCCCACGCCCGGGGATGCCCAGAGCTGGCTCCTCTGAGCTGACTCTCCTGGCTCTGCCCCCACCCGGCCCAAGGGAGAGGCGGCTTTAAAGCTTGCCGACGTCCCTGGCCAATGTGCCGGCGACTTTCCTTCCTGGCGAGGGGGCTGCTGTGGTGATGTCGGGAAGAGACCTAGCTCGTCCCGGCTGGCTTTTCCCCTACACAGAGGGTTTTCACTCGAAGAGACTGGATGTCATTGGGTACCCGAAGGTCATCTGTTGCTGATCTCTCCCCGCCAAAATGTTAGCAGCAGAGGGAGACCCCTGAGTGAATTCCCAGGCTCCCTGGTTTCTGCTGATGCCCTTTGTAGCACTTGCAAAGAATTGTGAGCTGTAGGGCAAAAAAGGAGATACAATGATGTCCCAGACTGCTGTGAAACCCTGTGGGGAAGAGAGGCCGGAGGCGAATGAAATTCAGGTGGGATTAGTTTGTCCAAAATCGATTGGGGCCTGGGTGTGCCTAATTGGCTTCTGGTGTAGGCCCAGAATTGTGAGTGCTTGTAAAGGTTAAATGTTTCCCTCTTTCTACAATCTATTCCCTCCCCTCCCCCCAGAAAGCATACCAGGAAGTTCCCCAAAGAAAAAATATTACCCACTTGCTAGCTATTCAACCGGGACCACAATTACTTAATTTACTTTTCATTAATTCGTGTCAATAAGGTGGTTTGTAAAATGTATCTGTAATTTCTAGCTTTCTAAAATTTTCAAAAACTCATCTGATTTTTCCTTCCCTTTTATGTTGCAGGGCACATAGTATGATCATTAGGTGTTCAGTTTCCCAACAATTTTCTATGGAAAATCAAGGGAAGTGCACCATGGTTGCCGTGAGCAACTTTGAAGAGCGGGACACCTTTAGAGAAGCTTGATCATCGTGAGACCCTCCAAGTCAGGGTAAGAATCCTCTGGGGTAGGTCGGGTCTGCTGGTGCTTCAGACTATTAGCAGATTTAAGTGGAAGAGACTTAGGGAGCTGCATCAATTTGAAAATGATGGTCATTCATCAGGATTAATCCTAATTCTGTCTAAGAATCGTAGGGTCCTTTAGCAACTTTATCACAGTTTTCACTTGATACTTTCTGCCCATTCCAGGACTGTGTAAGGGGTTTGGTTCCTGTAAGATAGCCAATTCGTTTACAATTGTTGCCAAGCTACCAGTCAAAAATGGATTATCTGATGAAGGGAAGGGTTTCTTGCTTTACCTACTTTGATCTAAAACATTTAGATCCATCATTTGTTGGGCCTTATGGGGATAGAAGTATAATAAAATGCTTTCTTGGAAATATCTTAACAGATTTTGTAGATGGGGAAATCGAAGTTGAGAATTGTGACTACTTTCTATATCACATAACTAGCAAGTTTTCAGCATGAGGGTAGTCTTGACTACCTTCCATTGCCTTTCCAATGTAAAGATTAAAACAACTTGCCTATTTGACTGAAGACAGGAAGACCGGGAAATTCAGCCTTGCATACTAGGAAGGCAAGCCACGGATAGTAAAGAACAGGATGGGCAATACTCCAAGAACACAATTGAATTATACAAACAGTTCTGAGAAGGGAAGCTTTAGGTGGAGTGATGAAGGCAGGAGAGCCACCAGGAAGATCTGTTTCTGTCTCGGTCTTCTGTATCTTCTGTGTCCCTGTCTGAGTTTGAGAGTCCTTGTCTCCAGTCCTCTCAGCCTTTAAATACCTCAGTATGATTACATCATTACATGACACTAAATATATGCCATCTAGAATTATTACATCATTACATCACACTGAGTGTAAACTAGGATTGGGATTGGTCTGGGATAGCCTTCTAGGTTTTATGTGATAGAGGAAGGCTCATCTGTCTTGTATCCCCTCTTTTGGGATTGTTCAGTGAGGTTAGGAAACCATGTCCCAAGTAAACTTCATATCTCCCCCACTACCCAATTTAACATATACTTGGCATATAGGAAATATGCAATGTAAAGACATTTTATTAAACAAATATAGTAGGTCACCAGTTTAAACTTTGAGAATTGAGATAAAATTGATTATGAGCCAGTTCCAAATCCTGGGGAGTGGGGAAGGTAGCAGATTACAAGATAAGGTCATAGGGTGGGGAAAATTTAGGAGTTTTCAATGGAAAAATTAGGACTTTATTTTCTACATCTAATCCTCATTAGGGTTAAGTCCTGAAGAGGAGTTAAAGGAAGAGGCAATATAATATGACAAGAGTTTTGGCTGTGGGAATTGGGGATCCATGGTTTGATAATGTATTACTCAAAATTATGTTTTAGTTGCCAAAAATGAGGTCTTGGTTTGCTTAATGACTGGTTTCTTCACGTTTCTAGTTTCAAGCTCTATAAAATCCCCAGAATTTGGTCCCTTTTCCCTGCTTCACATGTATACCACTGTAATCTTGTGGAATTTTTTAAATGCCCCAGCTAGTAGTGATTTGTTTTACATATCAGGAAAGTGAGACTTAGAAAAGGAAGGTGTTTTACAGAAGATGATTTTCCCCACCTACCTCATATTGTACTAGTGAGAGCTGGTTATTTATATGTCCTAACCCTATGTTCAATCTCTGGGTTTTCCTGATTTTTTCCCTTTAATCCTCATGACTAGACTGCTTAATATAAGTCAGTGATAGAATAAAGGTATGCTTATACTTCCAGACTTTATGACCAGGGAAAAGTCACTTAGTCCTTTTGGACTATATTTTGCATTCTCCCTAATTAATTCAGCAGCTATTTAGTACCTAATAATACATTATGAAAATGTGAGTTGTACCAGAAATCAAAAAAGTTTAACTCCACAAATCAAAGTTGGGGAGTTAGGAAGGAGGCTGCATCAATAGTAGTCGATTGTCTCAGGTTTTAGTACTGGATCAGCTATGTGTTGTATTTGTCAAGTACTGGGGACTCAAAGACAGACAAAAACATCCTCTGCCCTCAAAGAGTCACAGCCTTAACAGTACGAAATCAATTTTGCACTGGGATTAAAAGAAGCCTTTCCTAACATTCCTTTAATTTTAGCATTTTGACATTGCGATGAAAAGCATTTTATATTTGTTTCTTGGGGCAGCAGAAGGCCACTAGAGTTTGAATGGCAGAGAGATGGGTCTGACCTAGTGACCCTGATAGGGTAGGGTCAGTGTCACTGGATGGCAAGAGTATGTGGAAGGGAGTAGGAAATAAACATGTAAGGAAACTGAAAAGTAAGGTTACAAAGAACTTTAAAAGCCAGACTAGGTTTTATTTAATTTTGGAGATAATGGGGTGTATTACTGGAGTTTGATTATATGTGTTGGGGGGGGGGCGTTATGTAGACCTGTGATCTTCAGAAAATAGATATGAGACTGAGCAGTGGATAAATCATTAGGAGAGCCTTGAGGTAGGAAGACTGAGTAGCCTGCTAGTGCAATCTTCAATAACAGTGAGGTGATAAGGGAGGGAGGAATATGGGAGATGAAGGTAGAAAAGACAGAATTTGGCAACTGATTGGGTAGGGGCTGATGAGCAGTGAATGGAAGAAGATGCCCTATTTGGGAACTTCAATGACTAAAAAGATAGCCGTAGTATCACCAGTAAGAGAAAGTTAGGAAAGGAAGGGAAAAGTATTTTTCTGGGGAAAATTAAAGAGTTGTTAATTATAGAACATCTAGTTTGAGGTATCTAGGAGATGGTTGGAGGTATAAAACTGGAAAAATTAAGGATGGACAAGGAAATTTGACAGTCATCTACAGAAATGAGAATTGAAAGCAAAGGAGCTTTTGCAATCACCAAGTGAAATAGTACGGGGGAAGTAAATAAGAGCCTAGAACAGAGACAAGCAGGCAAAATTGTGTCCTTTATTGGACCAATAAAGTTATTTGGACAAGATGGTGACTTCTAGCCTAAGCATTTTTCTAGTTCTGGTTTAGTTTGTTTTTGTTTGGTGGCTTTTTGTTGTTGTTTGTTTAAATTCTTAGTTCCATATAGCAGTTGGGAACAACCCCGTTATTCCCAAAGACCAAACCAAGCAATTTAAGATTTTTGTACCATATATGGGTGTCAATTTATAACTTAATTGACTCTTGGCTTCCTTGATCCTGTACAAAATGGGATTTGGGAGTTTGTCCCCTCCCACTTTCTGGGGGTGGGAAGATAGGGACAATATCTAACAGCAGGCTAGTGCTGAGAGGAGGACTAGAAAGGAGGACTTGGCAGGAATCCAGCTCCCCCACCCCTGGCAGAGGAGACTGGGGCGAGCTGTTTTGCTGGGGTGTTTGTACATGACTGAGCCTGACCACATCCTGGTCACAAGGCCAGCCTTTTCTTCCTTCTCCACCCAGCAACAAGGCGCCTCTGCTGAGGCTCTCCCACCACCTTTTGTTATCTGGGCAGAAAGAGGCCGCCCTTGGGGGTTGGGAGGGCTGAATGGAAGAGAGTTAGAGGGTCTGAATACAATAGAACAGGTCTTACTTAAGCATCTCTTTGTCTAGGTGCTAAGAGATTTTAAAAGCATAAAAATAGAGAAAATTGTCTAGTAAGAGGACAAAGAAAAACCAAAGTTCGAAGAAGAATTCTCCAAAATATTTGAGAAATAAGCATGGGTATGTAGGAAGAAGGGAAGGAACCGCAATTGGGATATCCAACAATATCATGAATAAAGCACATTTAGGAGCAAAGGGTAGCCCAGTTTGGTTGGATCATGGAGAAAAAACATGAAGACAGAACTGGCCAGGTGTGGAGCATGTCAGGTTGTGGAGGCCTTTAGATACCAGGAATGGCCGTTTGAACTTTGAAGACAATAGGGAGCCGTTGGAATATTCTAGCTCTAGTCACATCTATGCAAAAGAAACTCTGGAAGTCATAAAAGATGGATTCAATGAAAAAAACATTGTTCCATCCTTAGCCATCAAATGGAGGGATTCCAAATAAGCATTAACAAAAATTTAGGATCTGTGCTCAGCAAAAGTCTATTCAGACAAGTAATCCAATGAGAAAAGTTTTTAAATAAACTTTGAAAAGAGTATATAAATTTCACCCATTTCACCCCAGCTTAGTCTTTACTTCCCCTAATGTTAGGTATGAAGATGAAGGCCAAAAGTTTTAAGTACAACTTTAAATTGTACATAATAAATTTGGTGTGCCAGTGTGTGTACTTTTTTGGTTTACTACTTTACCTTTCAAAATTTAATGTTGATGTTGAAATAGCATAGAAAGCATGATGTATTTCTGAATAAATAGGCAGGAAAAACAAAAAATTAAATAAATATGGATTCACATTTTAGGTGCCCTTACCAGAATGTACTTTTTCTTCTGCTTCAAGTAGAAATGAGGGTTACTATGCTCTGTGTGTGTGTTTTACAAATGCTTTTCTTTCCAGCCTTGTATCTTGTTTTACAAGTGGGGAAAACTTATTCAAGATTGCTTAGCTAAAACTTGCACATAGTTTTATATGTCTAGTACTTTATTTTATACCATAACATTTTTTTTTTTTTGACTATCATCATTTTTTCACAATTAATTTCCTTTGAATGTATTAAATCCTACATTGGATAGAGTATGAAAGAATCAAAGCAATTTGATTTGAAGCTCAGTTCTGCCATTTGAGCCTGTGTAGCTTTAATGAAGTTATTTGCCACCCTCTTTTCCTCACAAGATTGTTGAGCACGGGCTCTAAATTGACTCACTGAAATGTAAGATTACTTTATAGAGAGAAGGAATCTTGCTGCTAATACCGAAGACCTAATCTAGAACTTGAGACTCCAGATTTCCTGTTTGTGGCTTGGCGTAAACGTTGTAGGCTAGTGCCAAAGGTTGTTTATTTGGGGGCCCTTGTATCTACAGGTAGAGCTGTATGTGAGTGAATAAGGAGCTTGGCATGAACTATCAAAATGCCTGACTATTAAAAGGGTGAAAGTAGATATCAAATCTGTTTGGAACGTCCAAGCAGATTCCTGGATACCTTGGACTTGAGGGACCTACAGAGGTCCTCAGTCATCTCATTTTTCCTAAGCCCTCCAAGAAGAACTCTGTCAAATCACTTGTTCAGTAGTATATCTTAAAAATGACTCCTTGCAAGGCTTTACTAATTAATATATCCTAGAACACCATAAGGAACAGCTGTGTACTGTTCTGGGCTAAATCAGCCTAACCTGGCTCCTTAGTTAGTGTCTTGGACTCTTCCCTTAGCCCAGGAGTAGCTCCCATTGAAAGGGACTTCAGTGATCTAGGCAGTTAGTAAAGTAAGCTAGGGTAACTTAAGTCCTTGCTACAAGCTGATGGGGATGTCTCTCGATTCCTTAACCAGACTCCGGCAGAGTTCCTCTATCTCGTCTTGCTCAATCAGTGGAGGCTGTTTTTCCATTTCTCCTCTGCCTCGTGGGAAGTAGCAGAAAACCATCACATCATGGTTGGATTTAAGCCTACAGATGTGCCCCCCACAGCCACCGTGAAGTTCCTTGGGGCTGGCACTGCCGCCTGCATCGCTGACCTCATCACTTTCCCCCTGGACACAGCCAAAGTCAGGCTGCAGGTGAGGGCCTTGGGGGGCAGCTCTCTGTAAAGCCTTTTCTTGAACTGTCAGGGCCCTGAGGCCCCAGGGAGGTTGGGGTTGGAATAAATGTTCTATACTTTCTATTTTGCCCTCTCCTATCCCAATCTTGAGTAGCCTCGGCATGCCCTGAGATTTGCTGTCTCCAATGATTGTTTTAGTACTCAAACCCAGTGGAAAGTCTGTGGTTGAGAGTTTACCTCCCAGCTCCTCTGTTAGCTGCCCAAGATCAAGTGACTAGTAGTAAAGAGGAAGCTTTCTGTGCCTCAGTTTCCTGACCTATAAAATAAATAGCCCTCCCTATTTCTTCAGATTGTAATGTGGAACATTTTCTAGTTTTTATGGAACTTTAACTTTTTATAGTATATGAAAGTGAGCAAGTTTTGTGATCTCCCACAAGACATGCTTGTGAGCTAGAGCAGGCCCTTCTAGCCCTGTTTGAGAGATGGAGAAACTGGAGCATGAGGTAACTAATGACTTGCTTGGGAGTCCCATAGGGAAGTTAGTCCTAGGTCTAGAGCTATACCTTGAATCTTTTCCAAGCCCCAGGTTCTTTAGCTCATAGGCTGTTACCCTCCAAAGGGGTAACTTCCTCTGATACTGTGTATCCTAGGAGATAGACAGCAGCCCGTTCTGGTACCATAAGTCCTCTGCCCCCATCAGGGCTCTGGGAATCTACTTCTGGTGGCAGATTTTTTTTAGTAACTTGGGATGCTACCATCGCTCTGTCATTTGTATGCCCGTCTGTAAAATGGAAGCAGCCTGGTTTTGGTGGGGGAACAGGAGAATTGGACATTGGAAGTGCAGAGTGCTTTGAGACTTTTGCAGATGTCTGGTCTGCAAGATCATTTTTCCCTATGGGCTTTTTAGCTACCCTATCTTAAGTCCCCAAGGTCCCTTCCACCTCCATTTGGCCTACAGCTCCCCCCCTCCCTCCCTCATGCAGATTCAAGGAGAGAGCCAGGGGGCCATTCGAGCTTCCTCCACCACCGCCCAGTATCGGGGTGTCATGGGCACCATTCTGACGATGGTGAAGACTGAGGGCCCTGGCAGCCTGTACAACGGGCTGGTGGCTGGATTGCAGCGCCAGATGAGTTTTGCTTCTGTCCGCATTGGCCTCTATGACTCTGTCAAACAGTTTTACACCAAGGGAGCTGAACGTGAGTATCCTTGAATTAGGGAGCTGAGGGGGGTTGAGGTAAGCTTTGGAGGTGATTAGGTGTAGAGACCTTGAGATTCTCCTCAATCTCCTCCTGGGTAGGAAGTCTATGGAGGGTTTTTTAGGAATTCTCATTTCTGGAGCCCTTGAAGGCTTGTTCTCAACCTGGGAGGGAGAGGGAACTGAAGCTCAGCAAGGTTGAATGACCTCCCTGTGGTCACCCAGTCAGTGTCCATGGCTTCTGGAGCCCTAGGGTCGTAGGGGAGGGCAGAGGGCTGTAATCTCTGAATCTGAATGGCCTCAGACAGCCTCTGATTTGTCCCACAGATGCCAGCATTGGGAGCCGCCTCCTTGCAGGCTGCACTACAGGGGCCCTGGCCGTGGCTGTAGCCCAGCCCACAGACGTGGTGAAGGTACGGTTCCAGGCCCAGGCTCGTGGCGGCGGCAGCAGGAGATACCAGGGCACGGTGGATGCCTACAAGACTATTGCCCGAGAGGAGGGGCTTCGGGGGCTATGGAGAGGTACAAAAAGCAGCCAGACCCCTTCTCTCCCCTTCCCTCCCCCCTTTCTTTCTTTGACCAATGCAGTTCCTCTTCCTGTTGCCCAGGAACTTCACCCAACATTGCCCGCAATGCCATCGTCAACTGTGCTGAGCTGGTGACCTATGATCTCATCAAAGATGCCCTCCTGAAGGCGCACCTCATGACTGGTGAGTGATGGGTGCATGAGGGGAGCAGGGAGAGGAATGACCTCCTTGCAGCTCTGAGAGCTGAGGGGGGCAGTGTCTTTGTGGCCATTGAGCCCGGGGCTTTTAGGAAGATTGAGCCTTGGCTCTGGAGCCATTTGTAAACTGGAGGTGATGGGTATTGTCACTAGAGTATATATGCCAGTGTGTGGGGTGCCTTGTGCAGAGTTTCTGCCTTCACAGCTTAGTGGAGCTGGGGAAATGTTATCTTTTAAAATATTACATGATACTTTGGAGAGAGTGCCACGGTCTTTCTCTTCTCTCCCCCCCTCCTCCCCCATGTGACTGACCTTGCAGCAAAGGCAGTGCAGATGTTCCTATCATTTCATAGGTGAAATTTAGGAATGACTCCAAACAGACAGCTTTTGTCTGTTAGCCCTGAGGAGGGGGAGACAATAAATGGCCCTCCTGGAACCCAAAAGACCCTGAAGAAGGAAAGCCATGATTTTCCCCAGAGTTATGGAAGGGTGGGGTTAGGTGAGAGATTTTGTTCCCAGGTGAAAAACTGATAATGGACCAAGCAGCTCTTTTCCCTCCCCCCAGATGACCTTCCCTGCCACTTCATCTCAGCCTTCGGGGCTGGCTTCTGCACCACCATCATAGCTTCCCCTGTGGATGTGGTCAAGACGAGATACATGAACTCTGCCGCGGGCCAGTATGCCAGCGCTGGCCACTGTGCCCTCACCATGCTTCGGAAGGAGGGACCCCAAGCCTTCTACAAGGGGTTAGTGACTCCTCGCCGCAAAGGCTCTTGATCTCGGGGACTAGTTAGAATAGTTATCTATACTCTACTCTCGCCTCAAAAAAAAAAAACAAAAAAAAACAAAAACAAAAACAAAAAAAAAAAACCCTAGGTAGCCATTGTAACCCAGGGAACCAGTCCTACTAGAGTTTGGTTGGGAGGGGAGAGAATTCTTCTCTCCACTTTTTCTTTTTCACATTAACAAGACAGCCAGCAATTGGATTATATATGTATGATAATTTTAAGTATGTTTCTTTCATGTTGTGAAAGGAAAATCGGAACCAAAGGGAAAAACCATGAGAGAAAAAGGAAACAAAAAAAGGTTAAACACTATTTATGCTTCAATCTGCATTCAGTCTCTGTAGTTTTCCCTCTGGATGCTTGGCATTTTCTATCCCAAATCTTAGCAGAATTGTCTTGGATCACTATATTGCTGAGAAGAGTTAAGTCTGTCATAGCTGAACATCACATAGTGTTGTTACTATTTACAATAATCTCCCAATTCTGCTCATTTCACTTAGGATCAGTTCATGTAAGTCTCTCCAGACTTTTCTGAAGTCATCCTGCTAATAATTTCCTATTGAATAATATTTCATAATAAGCAGAGTCAGGAGATCATTATATACTTAAACAACAATATTATAATCAATTCTGATGGATGTGGCCATCTCCAGCAATGAGATATGAACCAAATCAGTTCCAATAGAGCAGGAATGAATTGAACCAGCTACACCCAGAGAAAGAACTCTGGGAGATAACTATAAACCACTACATAGAATTCCCAATTCCACCCACCTGCATTTTTGATTTCCTTCACAGGCTAATTGTACACAATTTCAAAGTCCAATTCAGCATATACTTTAACATAGTTAATGTGGATTGGTCAATCTGCCATCTGGTATGGAGGATGGGGGGGAGGGGAAAAATTGGAACACAAAGGTTTGCAAGGGTCAATGCAGAAAAATTACCTATGCATATAACTTGTAAATAAAAAGCTATAACAAAAAAATGAAAGGAAAAAATATTCCATAACATTCATATACCATAACTTAATCAGCAATTCCTCAGCTGTTGGGCATCCACTTCTCAGTTTCTAGCTGCCACAAATATTTTCCCCTCCTTTATAATCTCTTTGGGGTACAGAACCAGTAAAGACTGTTGGATCAAAGGGTATGCATGATTCATAGACTGGACTCCATCTCAATGGGCTGTATTGTGTTTTCTCCACAGGTTCATGCCTTCCTTTCTCCGCTTGGGCTCCTGGAACATAGTGATGTTTGTCACCTATGAGCAACTTAAAAGGGCCCTGATGGCCGCTCGAACTTCCCGAGAAGTTTCTTTCTGAGCCCTCTCCTGCTAACTAATTTTCTGCCTGTTTACCCCTCCCCTTGGAATCCAGACCCTATCCTGCCTCCCCTCCCTTCTATTTTCCCCCATTCCTCTCCCTTGTTTCACCACTGGAGAAATTCCCCTCCTCCCCTTGAGTTAGCCCCATTTTATCCATTTCCAGCCTGTTGCTTCTACCATTGCAGCCCACCCAGTTCTTAAGCTCTTTACTTCTAATAAAGCCAGACCAGAACCCAGAATGTGCAGGCTGTCTCTACTTTAAATAAGGCCATTTCAGTTGTCCTGTGTTGTAATATACCAACCTCTGTTTTAGACCATATCCTAATTTGGAATTAACAAGCATTTATTAAGCGCACACCCACTATGTGCTTTGCTGGGAGCTCTTAAAAAACTGATAGTCCTTGTCCACAAGTGCACAAATTTTTAGATTAAGATGGACTTTTGGGGGGGTTTTGAGGCAATTGGGGTTAAGTGACTTGCCCAGGGTCAACTAGCCAGAAAGCTTGTCTTGAGTCCAGATTTGAACTGGGGCGGGGAAGGAGGGGTCCTTCTGACTTTAGGGCTGGTCCATCTACTGCATCACCCCACTGTCCCCTCTTTCCACTTGAGAGCAGTTAGCTGCCAGGCTCAGGCTAGGCCCAGCCAGCTACCACCAGGGGTTAGCCATGAACATTCTGTCCTGAGGAAGCAGGCTGAGATCTCCGACTGGCTACTGGGAGCAGCTTGGCCCAGGCTAACAGTTGTTGCCCCTGCTTCCTCATGAGCCAAGCCATTTTGGCTTCTCAGAGCACTTTTCATTGGCAGCGGACGGGTACATGTACATAAGAATGACCTTTTTATGAATGTATCTTTTGTAAATGTGAGGTGGTTTAATAGGGCGGAGAAAGGACTGGACTTTGAAGGACATGGGTTCAAGCCGGGGCTTAGTTGGTTTTCTGAGAAATTAAAGGCACAGGGCTAATGTTCCCCAAGGTAGGTAAGTGCTAAATTCCTTAGGATTGTCCCCAGAACTAAATCTGAGTTGGGTTGGTCCCACACTTGTGCTGGGAGATGGGCAGGGGGAAGGGCGGCTTTAGAAAGCTGCTGGCCCCCTTTACACATTGTCCAGAACAAGCCTTTGTGCACAGGCCCTGGTCTCCTGCCATCCTCCACCCTGTGTGTCTGCATCACTGGGTTACGGGGCTGCCCTCCTCCCCCCCATCTCCACCCTCCCAATGCCTGCCTGCTCTGTTCCCCACTCTTAAGAGGCAGCCACCATTTTATGGAAAATGCTTTATAAATGCAAGTAAGGTGGCCCAGGTGGCCGGCCTTTAGTTCCAAATGTTTACTCCCTGCATGGCCCTGGGCGGGCTGTTTAAGCCACAGCATCTCACTCACCTGTAAAGTGCTGTAGGAAATGTACCAAGAGAAGGGGCCAGAAAAAGGCGGGACTGAAAAATGAACAGAACTTGAAGCGGACCATTCTGGTTGCAAGTTCTAAGTCTCATCCTGTTAGACTGGACCCTCATCAAGGTCCCTGGGGGCCCGGGGTCCATGCCTGGATGCAATCGGCCCTGACGCAAATGCAGCCAATTTGTCTTTTGTAGAAAGCTTTATTACTTGCAGACAGACCCCTCCCCCCACTAGGGTTCTGCCCGCCCTCGAAGCTGCGCTCTTGGTCCCAGAACGCCCGCGGGCATCTCCGGGTGTCAGTCCCTCCCCCACCTCCTGAGGCAGGCCGGGCTGGCCCTGGGTCACAGCAGCGCCTGCTTCAGCAACTGCTTCTTGGCTGGGGAGAGGTGAGTGGGGAACTGGATGTCAAAGAGGATGAAGAGATCTCCTTTCTTGGTGGGGTCCGAGGCCAAGGGCATCCCCTCACCCGGCACCTTCTTGAAGTACTTGGGGCTGGAGGGAGGAATCACACAGAGAGGATGGGGCCTGGGGGTCTTCGCCCCAGGGACAGGGCCCCACTTTTGGGAGGGGGGACAGGGAGGAAAGCTGGAAGAAAATGGTGACCTCTGGAGAGACCCAACCCCAAAGCTCTGGGTCCCTGACTATGGAGCATCAATTCTCATTTTAAAAACTAGGAAACTGAGGCAGAGCCCAGAACAACCAGGAGGGAGCTGCCCCTGCAGTCAGCAGCTGGTCCTTCCTCAGTCTTGGGCTGTATGACCCTGGGCAACTTACCCTGAGGGCAATGCCAACGGAAAGACAGGCTTGCATGTTTCCAAAAGGGGGGGCCTCTGGGAGTGCCCCCCCCGAAAGTCTGTGATGTCCCGGGAGGAGGAGGTGGGCCCCCCTTCCCGCCTGCTAAGTACTTTTACAAATACTTCACTGATCTCCACAATCCCAGAATGTAGATGTTGTCCCCATTTTATAGCTGAGGAAACGGGCTAACGGGTGGAGCGCCCAGTCACAGACTGGGGAGTGACCGAGGAGTCCGGACTCCAAGGCCGACCACTCTGAGGTGGGTGCCGGGGTGGGGGGTGGGGTCACTTCCACGTCCTGGCTCTGAGAGGAGGGGACAATCCCCCCACCCTCCGGAGAAGGGGGTGCTTTCCAGGGGCCGCCTGAAGGGCATTTTTAGAAGGGAAAGAGTGGCAGAGCCAGGGCAAGGGGCCCCAGAAGTCCTGTGAGCCTGAACCTGGTCCTCGGGGGTCCAGCCCCTTCCCACACCTCCCTAGCTAAGCCCGGCCCCCTCAGGTCCACTCACTGTATGATGTCGTTGATGGGGATGTTGAGGAGCCGGTCATCCAGAGTCTTCACCTCCACGGTGCAGCAGGTCAGAGCCTTCGGGAAGGGAAGGGAGAAAGGTCTGTGAGGGTCCCCCAGGGGTCGGGCCTCCAGCTTCCCGGCTCTGCGGGGGGGGGTCCCCAGAAATGGGCAGGAGCAGCGAGAGTCAGGCTGGGGGACGGGGAGCACGATTTCATCACAGCTCATCCTTCTCTGCTCCCTTTTCTCCGGAGCCTGGAATGGACCGAGGCTTCCTGTCCTCCTTAGCCTAGAGCCTGGCACATAGGAGGTGGAAAAGGGGAATAAGCATTTATTAAGCGCCCACTGTGCGCCGGCACTGATGAGTGCCCTTTTTAAGCTGTGGGGGGCGGGGAGGGGCGTTCTCCCCGCTGAAGGCTGAGGAACCCGAGGGAGAGGCCCAAAGCTCCATTCCCTCTGCCCCCAGCTGCCCCCGCTAAGTGCCGACGATGAAAGCTGGAGGGACCCTCAGAGAGGTGAGGACCTGAGGCTCGGATGGGGCGGTCAGCGGCCGAGGTCACTCACAGAGCTCCCAGGCCAGGGCTCGCGGCCGTGGGGAGAGCCAGCCCGGACTCTCCTCCCTGTGCGGCCCTGGGCCGGCCCCTTCTCAGTGCAGACTCCGGGACCGCGGAGCGGGGCCATGCAATGAGCTCCCATTTACAACTGGGCCAAGGTCTCATTTTGCTGATGAGGAAACGGGCCTTTGGTACAGAGGCCACGAAGGGCAGACCCAGGCTGGGACCCCAGGCCCGAGTCCATCGGCCTTTCTTCGCTCCCTGCCTCCCCAGGAGGGTCTGTCAGCCAACACTTACTAGGCGCCTACTGTGTGCCAGGCCCTGCTGACATCAGAGCGGGCTCTCCCCGAGGGGCCCCACAGTACCGGGACTCAGGCTGGGGGGAGGGAGGGGAGGGGCTCACCTTGCCCAAGGGAATGGAGCTGACAAAGAAGAGGTTGTCATCCTCCCTCCGGAAACGGGGGTGCAGTTTCTCCTTTACAATGAAGATGATGTCAGCCGGGATGATGTTGGGGCCCTGGGCAAGGAAGGAGGGGGAGGAGGCTTGTAGGAGGACCTGCAGTCCAGCAGACCCCGGGGCTCCTCTCCCAGAGCATGTTGTAAAAGTCGCCCCTTGCCCATCCCACCCTCAGGGACCCTTCAAAACCTGGAAAAACCAGCTGAGGGAAAGAAATTCTGTGCTGGATTTGCTTCTCACTCACGGTCAGGAAGTGATTGCTGGAGATGATGGGTGCCTTGGGGGGAGGGACCACTCCCCACAAGTTTGTTGTAGAAAGGGGAAATTCAGGCCCGGTCTGGCCGGGTGCCCTAGAGCTAAGGAGAGCAGATTTCAAAGATAGGGTCCCACAGATGGAAATTATACACAAGCAGCCAGCCCAGGAGGGTTAGGAAGCTCAAAAATGGCACCCTGAAACACAAAGGGAAGCAGCTCTGATGAGCAAGGGAAATGAGAATTGTCTAAAGAAAAGCATGTGAATGGCCAGAGAAACCCTCAATCCTCCTGGATTTTAAAAAGACATTTACAGAAGGTGGAAACTGGGTCCAAGAGAGTGGGAGCAACACAAAAATGTGTCCTGGTCCTGTGAATACTTCATGAATGGAAAGCTCAGAATGAGCTGAGGGTCCTTTGGGGGGGAAGGAAGAGGAGGATAGTGAAGAAACAACTAAAAGGAGTTTGGGGCCGCCTTGGTTTTAGCTCTGCTGTGGTGAAGAGAAGGGTCAAAATGGAATAGGACTGGGGGGAGAAGGGAGCTGGAAACGGGTCACTGATAAAGAACAATAGGAAAAAGCGAGGTCTGCTGGATTTCCAGCTCGCTTCTGCTTTCTCCTTCAGGGCAATGACCTTCATTCTCAAAAACAGAACAAAAATGGTCAGGGAGGAATCGAAACCCAAGAGAAGTCAGGTTATAGTAAGGAGACGCCGAGTTCCCAGGGATGAATGCGAGTCTCATGGCCCAAGTGAACTATACCCCTGGGTACTGAAAGAACTGACAGAGGTGATTGATGACCCACGGTCAGGGCCTTGGAAACGGGCAGAGAGTGGACCTAGGAAGCACTGCAGGAGTGGAGAAGAGAAAAGGCAAATTTCTAGGTCAACAAGCTTGACTTTGCTTGCTGGGAAAATTTTAGAATGCTCAATTTAAAGGGATGAGTTAATGTAGCCAAGGGAAAGGTGATCCCAAAGAGCCAGCATGGCTCCATTAGAAACAAGGCATGTCAAACTTATATTTCTTTTTTTTTTTTTTTTTTGAATCATTTACTTAGATTTTAGGAAAACTACCTTCAAGGTACTCCTGCAGAGGAAAGGGAAAGATGCGCACCAGATTATTGAATGACTGCATGTATTCAGAAAACAGTCTAACAATTCAGTGTCACTTGGAAGAAGGTCTCCAGTGGAATGCCTTGGGGATCTATTCCCGGTCTGGTGCTGCTTAACATTTTATCAGTGATTTTGATTAAAAGGAAAGATAGCATTCTTGACAGAACTGCAAATGACACAAAAGCCGGTGGCTGTCCTTTGCTCTCAGAGATAACCCAAATGATTTCATTATGGTGAAAACAGAGTTTCATTATGGTGGGAAAATGGCTGTGACTGGTCAGTCCAACAGAAGCTCAGAAGGCTCTACCGTAGGGAGGGCACAAATAGTCCACATGGACATTTGAAGTGGAGATGTCTCCAAATTTGGGCATCTTGCATTAATACGTAACATTAGATAACAATCTTGATAACAAAAGGGAGACTGGATCAAATCCAGTAAGATGAAATGTAACAGTGGTAAATGCAAAGTCTTTTTTGGGTTCAAAAAAATTCAACTCCACAAGTTTATGGTTGGGAAACCTTAAATAGTAATACTTCACCTGAAAAAGATCTTAGGGGGACTGAAAACTCAGTGGGTCAGTCAGCGCTCTGCCATGGTCAAAAACTTAACATGTATTGGTCAACCTGCCATCTGGGGGAGGGGATGAGGGGAAGGAGGGGAAAAATTGGAACAAAAGGTTTTGCAATTGTCAACGCTGTAAAATTACCCATGCATATAACTCGTAAATAAAAAGCTATTAAAAAAGAAAAAAAAAGGCTCTCTTTGGCTCTGTTACCAGGCCCCAGCGTCATGATGACACTCTGCTCTGTCCGGGCCGGATCCCGTCACAGTTACTGTGTCCTGCTCCGGCTACCACATTTTAGAAAGTACTGTGGTCGTCCTCCAGAAGGGGACAACCAGATCGTGCCGGAGGAGGAGTGAGGAGGCTGTTGGCTCAGAGAACAGAGAGCTCGTGGGATACATGGGCTGGGTTCAGGTTCTCCTGGATTAGGATTAGATTTATATTATTTCAGCCCAGCAGAATATTGGAGTGGGGATTCTTTCTGGGGGCAGGGACTGGATGGCTCTCAGGGTCCCATCCAAACTTTTTGACTGCCTATCAATTCTGTGATGAACCCCCCTTCGTGTCTCCCTCACTATGCACCCTCATGATTCATCACCTCCATGTATAGGGAAGCCACAAATGTAGTGCAGAATCTGGGCTGGGAAAAGGGAGACCTGGGTTCAAGTATAATTTCTGGCTTTGACTGCACTGAACCTCAGTTTCCTCATCTGTTAAATGGGGATAACAATCCCTCCTGACTTTGGAAGGCTCTTGCAAGAATGAGGCTGCAACCTGTATGTGCCAAAATGTTTGTAGCAGCCCTATTTGTAGTGGCTAGAAACTGGAAAATGAATGGATGCCCATCAATTGGAGAATGGCTGGGTAAATTGGGGTACATGAATGTTATGGAATATTATTGCTCTGTAAGAATGACCAGCAGGATGAATACAGAGAGGCTTGGAGAGACCTACATGGACTGATGCTAAGTGAGATGAGCAGAACCAGGAGATCATTATACACTTCGACAACGATATTGTATGAGGACATATTTTGATGGAAGTGGATTTCTTTGACAAAGAGACCTGAGTTTCAATTGATAAATGACGGACAAAAGCAGCTACACCCAAAGAACGAACACTGGGAAACGAATGTGAACTATCTGCATTTTTGTTTTTCTTCCCGGGTTATTTATACCTTCTGAATCCAATTCTCCCTATGCAACAAGAGAAGTGTTCGGTTCTGCAAACATATATTGTATCTAGGATATACTGCAACATATCCAACATATAAAGGACTGCTTGCCATCTAGGGGAGGGGGTGGAGGGAGGGAGGGGGAAAAAAAATCGGAAAAGAAACGAATGCAAGGAATAATGTTGTCATTATAAAGTAATCATTAAATAAAAAAAAAAAAAAAAAAAAGAATGAGGCTGCAAGCGACATTGGAAGTCCTCTGGTGCAGACCCCTCCCAGCACAGATTGCGTCTCCTCTCCACCGGAGTCTCCTTTCAGCCTCTGTCGCACCTGACTCACCTGGTCTCCTTCCTTCTCAAAAGTGATTCGGGTTCCCTGCTTCCAGCCCGGCAGGACATCAATTGTCAGGATCTTGTCTTTGATGGTGGACGAGAATCGGTCATCATTCATTACCTGGAGGAAGACAGTGGGGAAGGGGGGCTCAGGACCACTCTGTCCCCACCACAGGACCACGTTCAGCTCTTCCCCAGGCTAGCCCAAGGAGTGGGATGTCCCGGCCCCCAGCCCTGCCCTGGCCACCAGTCGGATTCTAACTTTGGAAGTCGGTTCCCTCTCTGAGGGAACCTCCCGGGGCCAGAGTTTGAGGAGACTATCAGGGAGAACCCGACAAAGAAGGGATGGTCTGAGAGCCTCTCAGAGTTGTCTTTTCTTCCCTTAGTCCCAGCAGGGGTGGTTCTGAGCTGTGTCCTTGGCAGGGGGGATGAGCCACTCCACATTCTCATCTGGGACCAATTTAACAAGTAGGAAGGGTCTGTTGTGCCCTTACCACTGCCCCAGTGCCAGCCACTGTGTTAAGTGCTGGGGTGGTAATGACAAAAATAAAACGGGCCTTGCCCCGCTGGGGGATGCAACACGGGCAGAGCTAATATAAAAGGGAACTGAGAAGGAAGCGACTAACAGCTGGAGAAATCAGAACAGGCTTCCCATAGGAGGTGGTGGCTGACTTGACTGGAAGGAAAATGAAGATTCTAATGGGCAAAGAAGAGAAGGAAATGCACTCCACACATGAAGGAAAGCTCGAACAAATGCAGCTGTGAGATGGAGAACGTTGGCATTGGGGGATAGTCAGGATCTTGCTTGGCTACGGTACAAAATCCGTGAAAAGGAGTAACATGAAATGAGGATGAAAAGCTGGGTGGCAGTAATTAGACTGGGAAGGGTCCTGCGTGCACAGGTGAAGATTTTGCATTTTATTCCAAAGGCAATAGGGAGTCACAGAAGGTTTCTGAGCAAAAAGTGACATAAGACTCATGCCTTAGGATGGTTATTTTGATAACTGTATAAAGAATAGATTGAAAAAGGGAGACACTGGACCATTTAGGAGACCGTTTTAATAGTCCAGGCAAGAAGTAATGAGGATTTGAAACAGGATAGTGACCATGTGAGCAAAGAGAAATAATAATATAATAGTAATTCTGGCCAAAGTTCTTTACAAATATAATTTCATTTGACCTTCCCAATGACCCTGGGAGAAAGGTGCTGTTATTATCCCTAATTTGCAGATAAGGGGAAACTGAGGCAGGCAGAGGTGAATAACTTGCCCAATGTTACATCTCTGGTAAGTATGTGAGGATCTGAACTTCGGTCTTAGCCCCCATGTCACCCAGATGCAGGTGCTGATTAAAGAGATGCGACGGAGGTTCAGCCCTCTGTCGTTCTACCCTATTTCAGCCATGTCCCACTTTTCTTGTCCCCGTGGGGGGTTTTCTTGGCGAAGACATGGGAATACATTGCCATTTTCTTCTCCTGCTCATTTTACAGATGAGGAAACAGGCAGACAGGGGTAAGTGACTTGCCCACAGCCAGTGAGTGGCCAGATTTCAATTCAAAAGATGAGTCCTCCTGACTCCGAGTCTGGCACTGGATCCACTGCGCCTCCTAATTACCTGATTGATGAGGTTTGGCAACTGATTGGCCAGAGTGTGAGAAGGAGGGAGACCTCGAAGATGACTATGAGGTGATGAACCTGCTGCTGTCAACAGCAACAGGCAGAAATAAGTCTGAAGGAGGGGAGGGGGAAGGACGAGTCCAGTGCTGGACATGTTGCTGGAGGCTGCAGCCAGGAGAGCCATCGAGATGACAAGAGGCTTTCTCTAGCAGAGGCAGATGGTGGGGGTCACGAAGAGCTGGCAGGACATGAGTGGCAAAAGGGCAAAGAATCATGGGAGGAGGACAGTGCATAAGTGAAATTCAGACTGTGAAGGGAAAAAAGTGACAAGAAGGAAGAAGATTATGATGAAGACATATAGGTTTAAGAAGAAAGAAATATAGATTAGGACCAAAGAAAAATAGTTCAGAGTTCAGGATCAGGCAGCAGCATGGTCTGGAGTAAGGCTGTCTAATGAACTCGGAGGGACTGGACATCAAAGGGGAGGCTCAATTGGGAGGAAGCTGTGATCATTACAAATTATAAGTCTGGGGGGCATATAATCACCCCCAATGTAAACAGGCAATGACTGGATAATTTCAGACCAGCCATAGCCTGCAGAAATGCCAGGTGGTTCTAGTTGGGTTACATGATATTCCATGATCTTTCAGAAGCTCATGAAATCAATGTCTTATGATCTGCTGAACAAGGAATGGGATTGGGGGATAATCAAATGAGATAATATATGAAGTGCATTGCAAAACTTAAAGTGCTACATGCACATTATTATTTCTAGTCATTCTAAATTACTTTGGCCAAATTGGAGCAACGCTGATTTGGAAATGAGAGTTGATGGAGCACTGAGAGGCAGGGAAAGCCCCTCACCACTATGAAGAGACTTGTAGCCCTCTCTCATGGCAGCCTGCTTGGCCTTTGACTGAATCAAGCAATACAAGTTGTTGTGTTTTTAAACAAGGTAAATACTGAAGATGTCAAGCTGGGAACTGAACTCTGACCAAAATGAGCGACTTGGAGAACGGCAGAGAGCGGCAACGAGGCTGTGAAAGGGGAGCCTTCTAAAGAGGAATGTTGATTTGGTGTTTGTACATCATAATCCTCGATGACCCCTAAGTGGAAGGAGGGGGGCAGGAGGGGGGAGCCCCTCGTTTTACAGACTTCTCCTGAGGCTCAGGAAAGGAAAACGACTTGCCTAGTTAGACAGCCGGTGTCGGAGGCGGGGTTGGAAGCCGGGTTATCTCATTGCTGTGGCAAGTTGCACTGGGGAGCGGGGCAAAGGGAGGTCCGGGGATTCTGCCATTTCCACTTTGGGGCCGGCATGTTGAGGGAGCCAGGAAAAGAAAAGATGGCTGAGGATGCAGGAGAGACGGAGAAGGTGGAGGCAGTGGGAGAGGGAGAGCTCTAACAGAAAGGCTTCCAGGGCAGTGGGAAGGGCAGGAGCAGCGGGAAAGCGGGGGCTCGTCTTTGGGCAATAATGCTGGGAGGGCCCCAGGGAGGAACAGGGACGGGAGGGAGAAATCCCTTTCTCCTTAGGCAGAGGGGACGGGCTGAATGGAGTATTCAGCGCAGTGGGAGGGATGGGGGAGGGACTGGGGAAGCAGTGACCGAGGTCCCCGGGGCACTCAGCGAAGGAGGCCCGAGCCACTGGGCAGCAGCGGCAGCAGCAGGATTTTTCTCTCTCCTCTAGGGACGGCCCTTACCTTTCCCTGGCCATGCAGAGGAGAATGGCAACCCAGGGACTTACAGTGCAGAAAGCGTCTGATCCCTCCTGTTCACGCGTTTACTACCCGGGGGCAATGTCCGATCTGGGGAAAGGGAAGGGGATTGAGGCCCAAGGAGCCGGAGCCGGAGCTGCCCAAAGTGACACACGTGCCGAGAAGCAGACCTGAGACCCAAGCCCGGGCTCATCATGGGCAAGAGTCCCCCTCACAGCCGTGCTCCTTTGGGGAAAGCGGCCTCCTGAGGGGGAGGTCTCAGGAGGGGTGGGGAGCCCCTGGGGCAGGAGGTCTGTCTAGCGCTTCGCTTTAGCCCACAAACTTCCTTGAGTAACCCAAGTCCTGTCCAGGGGTGGATGAGGGCACCCTGGGAGACCTAGGGGGGCTCTTACCCTTCGGGAAATCTTGATCTTCTTGGTGCAGCCAAAGAACAAGTCCTCCAAGGACAGGTAGAGATCTCGCTCGATGGGAGGGTCCTGCTTCTTGATCCCACGGCCCCGAAGGCCCCCAAAGTTCAAGTTCACATCCATGCCATCAGGATCAAAGAACTCTGCCCAAGGGGCCGGAGAAGCTCATGCCCATGGCTCCTGATCCCACTTGGGACCAGCATCCCCCACCCCCAACTCAGACCCGTGGGCCTGGACCCCAAAGGTCTGTGATACTGACAACGCTGACCCCACTCCCAGGCCTTCTGACACATACTAGCCAAGCCCCCCACAGGCTTGCAAACCCTTAGCTCCTAGAATCCTACTGCCTCTATTAACCTAGGGCCCAGTTCACAGCCAAGGTTCTGTCTGGGCTGGGGGAAAGGGAAAAGGGGAGACTCTAAAAACTCTAGGACAGTGACCTTAATTCTGAACTCTGGAGAAATTCTAGACTATATTAGAAAGGAGATAGGCTAGTGAGAAAAGAATGAGGTAATCACGATAAGCCACGGTCCTTCCAGTCATCTCATTTCTGTTTTTGACAGTCACCAGAACGGCAAGTGCATGAGAATGTTGTAGGAAAAGCATACTTGGATCTCAGTGAAGCACTTGGCCAAGTCTGTTTTATGCTACCCTTATGGGCAATAGAGATAGGGAGTTCAATAATAATACAGTTGAAAGATTTGGAACTTGGCAAATGAATGAACCCAAAGATTAGTTATTAAGGATTATGTTAGAATGGGGAGAGGGCTCTAGTGTAAAGCCCCAAGGATCTGTTCTCCATACTGAGTAATAACATTTTAATCAGTAATTTGCATGTGCATCAGATCTGTTTTCCAGTAGGGACAGCTAAGTTATTGGAATATAGTGGCAGGATTCCCAAAAATGTCTGAGCTAGAATTAAGGGCCAAATCTAATAAAATGAAATCTAATAGAAATATAGTCCTCTTACTGTCTAGGATGGGGGGGAAAGTAGGGAGGGAGGGCAAAAAAAAAAGGAACATAAGATTTTGCAAGAGCAAATGCTGAAAACTACCTTTGCATGTATTTTGAAAAGTAAAAGCTAATTTTGTGTGTGTGTGTGTGTGTGTGTATACACACACACACAAATAAAGAAATAAAGTTCTTCATTTAGTTAAAAAAAAAAAAAAACCCAAACTTCTAACTTCAGAATGGAGAAAACATGGGTAGATAAATAGTTTCTGTGAAAAAATCTGGGAGTTGTAGGGACTGAAAAATCAACATTCAATTAGTAATGGAAAATGATGGTCACAAAAAAGCTAGCACGATCTAAGGTTTCACTAAGAAATGCAGTGTCCAGAACTAAGGAAGTGACAGTCCCACTGCATTCTACTCTGGGTTTAGGAGCACGGATTTAGAAGGCACCTTAGACCATCAAATCCAATAACCCCATTTAGCAGATGAGGACCTTGAGGCATAGAAAGGATAAACAAGGTTCCCAGAGTCATACATTCAGTATATATCTGAAGGAAGATTTTTTCCTTATCAGGAATCTAGTTCTGGACACCACCATCTTTTAGCAACGACGCTGCCAAGCTACAGAATATCTGCACAGGAGATCTGCACAGGCTACACAGGAGATTGAAAGGTTTCAAGGGCATGTCATATGAGGATCGGCTGAAAGAAATAGGGGTTGAAAGAAATGTTTTGCTTGGAAAAAAAGATCCTTTATTTTAATTCTGTGTATTCTTCTGTTTCAAATGTTTCTTGAAACAAAATAATTTTGGGTTCTGGGTTCTAACCCATTCTGCCATGCTCTTTCCTTTTTTTGGGTGAGTTTGTCACATTCACATTCAGTTATGATTGCCAGTTGTTGGTTTTTTCTTCACTCTAATCCCTTTCTTTTCTTTTCTTTCTTTCTTTCTTTCTTTCTTTTTTTTTTTTTTTTTTTTTTTTTGCTTTTTCTCCTTGACACCTCTTTCAGAAACGATTTGCTTCTGACGGATGCCTACCTGAATCTCTCTCCCCCCTGGTTCTCCACCTTCCCTTTAGTCCTTTTCTTCCTATTTGCCTGCAGAGAAAGGTGTATTTCTGTATGCATATGGGTATTTTCCCTCCTTTAACTAGTTTGGATGAGAATGGGGCTGTCTGCTTCCCCTCCAGTTCTCTCCTTTTTGCTCATCCCATACAGATGAAATCACTTCCCCTTTTCTTTCTCTCCCCTCCTCCCACTCTCAGTGCTTTCCTCTTACACACTTTTCCCTTTCTTCTTTTGAGACATCCAAATTGTCTAATTATTTTACAAATGAGGAAGCTCAAGTCCAGAGTGGGAACAAGGCCACATGATAATCCCTTTCCATCTATAACATGCCACTCATGTCCTGCCAGCTCTTTGTGACCCCCACCATCTGCCTCTGCTAGAGAAAGCCTCTTGTCATCTCGATGGCTCTCCTGGCTGCAGCCTCCAGCAACATGTCCAGCACTGGACTCGTCCTTCCCCCTCCCCTTCTTCAGACTTATTTCTGCCTGTTGCTACAGCCTACAAAAAAGGGGCAATTCTTAGACTTCCTTGAAGGCCAGACCCTAGTAGGGGTTGCAGTGGGGGTCCTGAGAAGTCAGGAAGTACTGGGATCTTAATAGAATTGGAAGAAAGGGACCCAAAAAAAGAGTTTTAACATTTGCAGAGACAGAGGGAGAGCAGTGGAGACAAAGTAGGAATTTACCCTGAGTAAACAGCTAGAACAACCCCGCTTTTAGAATTTGGGAGGACAGACCAAGCCCTATATTGGAAAGGGAACTACATTTGGAGTGAGAAAACTTAGCTTTCAATCCCAGCTCTGACTTTGTGATTTTAGGCAAGTCATTAACCCATCCTGAACCTCTGGATTCTCATTTGTCCAATAATGGATTTGGTTTACATCAAAGGTTCTTAACAAGAGATACATGAACTTGTTTTTAAATGTTTTTGATAAATGTGTTTCAAAATAATTTGTTTCCTTTGTTTACCATATATATTTTATTTTAATGCATTTAGAAACGTTATTTTAAGAAGGGGTCCAAAGATACCACCAGACTGAGTGCCAAAGGGGCCCAGGACTACAAAAGGTTTGAGTCCCTGCAGGAGCTGATCCTAGATAGTTTGTAATTCTATAATCACAGTATTTTCCATTTCTATAGCACTTTATTGTTCTACAAAGTGCTTTGCACCCATCACTTGGGACATGAGATTATTATCTTTATTTGATTCTCCCCAAAAAAAACAAAACCCAAAAAACTAAGGCTCCAAAAAAGTGAAATGATAGCCCAAAGCATCCAAGCCTGACAGGGCTCAAAACAGGGTTAGGAACTGATTCGAAGGAAGGTAGAAAATGAAGAAGGGGGTGTGGTGGAGGGGAAGTTCTTACCGCTATAGGGGTTGTCTCCCCCGAAGAATTCATGGAAGACTCTGTTGGGATCCCCATGGAAGACATAACCCTTTGTCCATGTCACTTGGGAACTGAATTCAGGGGGGATCCCGCCCTTCAGACCTTCCTCTCCAAATTTGTCATAGATAGCTCTCTTTATAGCTGTGAGGAGAAAGACCACCGGTGTCAATTCCTGGGAGAGGCTGTGGAGCAGCAGGGGGGCTAACAAGATTCAGAGCAATACTGGCCCTTCAAAGAGAGACTCCTGATTCTTCCGCACTCACAGCCAAACGTTATCACGTCCATGGTGGAGAGGGGGAAACGGACTCAGACAAAGACACTTGTTCAAAGTCACACGGTTGTTAAGGGTTCAGATGCTGTTTTCCAACATACTAAGCCCCGAAAGCCCAGGGAGTCCCCTAGCTCCGGACCCCAGGCCCTGGCTTCCAAAGCTTCCTCACTTACGGTCACTCAGCACATCGTAGGCCTCTGCTATCTGCTTAAAACGCTCCACCGAGCGTGGATCCCGGGCATTTAGCCAGTGGTTCTTCAGGGCAAGTTTCCGGTACCTGGAAGGGAGAAGGGAGGGCCGTAGAGCCGGAAGGGGCAGACCGCCTCCTCCAAGCTCTTCATTTTATAGATGAGGATTCTGAAACCCACCGAAACTTACAGTGAGAAGTGAAGGTGGGATTTGAACTCAGATTCCCTGACTCAAAGCCTCATAGCAAGATCAGACTTATTCCTATCTCTGAGCTCATATCGAGCTCAGTCTGAGATATTCAATAAGTAACTGGATATACCAGTCTGGAGGTTAGGAGATAGGTTAGGGTTATATAAGTAGATCTGAGAATCCCCAGCACAGAGATGATAATTGAATCTGTAGGAGATAAGAGCCTAAGTAGTGTGAAGAGGTGATCAGTACATTATGATTCAGTTAAATATTTCATCATTTCCTTTCCTTCCTTTGAGGGATTACTTCCCTCCAAATCCTCCCCATCTTTCCAGATCCACTGCCCACAGGAAAACTTCCCAGCTACTCTCGTTTCCAGTGAACGAGATAAAATGAGATCTTTCAAGACAGTTGTGAAAATCGAGTAAGTCTTCATCTATTTCAAAGTTTGAGTAGGCCTGAAGGACTTTAAGGTCAAGGGCATACTTAGTGTCTCCTCCCTGCAAAGTGTCTCCTCCCTGCTATCTTAAGGACATACTTAAAGTCTTCCTGCTATCCCCTCCCTGTTATCCCCCAAGAGCATACTTAAGCCCCCTTGTTATCCTCCCTATTTCAGCCAAATATGGGCAACTATGTACTTGTTGGCCAAGTTCAATTTCTTGGATAGTTCCCGCGTTTAGAATGTAAGATGCTCAGCCAATAAGGATGAGGGTCAGTGGTGGGAGGGGGAGTTTGCGTTAGGGATAAAAGCACCGACCCTACCTCCCTTCAACTGTCTTTTCGATGGTGGGATGCCCGATTCTCGCGAGAACGTAAATAAACTTTGCTTTGCTTCTAGAGATCTCTCCAGTTGTTTTATTAATGGTTTCTGACCCACACACCGGGAATGACCTATTAGCTACAAAACATGGCTTTCTCTGACCTTCTACAAGGCATAAAATATGACCTTCTCTGATCTTGTATAAGATCATGTGAAGCATGTAGAGAAACACGGGAAGAATTACCTGAACTGATGAGAGTAAAAAAAATAGAACCAAGAAAATAATCTAGTCAGTAACTGCAGTAATATAAATAGAAAGAAAAAACATTGAATTGGCCTGTAATTTCAATGATCCAGTTGGGCTTGGGAGAAGAGTAAAAAAATGACTTCTCTTCATTATAAAGTTATGAGCACTAAAGGTGTGGAATATTACTTTCTGATGGGGGAAGAAGTGAAAGGAGCTGGAAAGTGGGAGAGTGGGGAAGAGGGAATAGACATTTTCAGTGTCAGACAATAGAGCATTATGGTAAGGCCTCTGCCTGGAAATGGAAATTCCCATCCTATGAAGCCTGGAAATGGAAATACCCAAAAATTCCCCCTACATGGGACCCTCAGGGATCATGGAGTGGCTGTATCCAAACCACTACATTGGATGATGGGATTTGGAACTGGAAGGGGAATTAGCTAATCTATCCATTATATTACAGATAAGGGAACTAAGGTCCAGAGAGTAATTCAAGAACTAACTCTCAAGATAAGGAGGACAAATATTGGGAGATCTCCTTGGGAGCTGGGAATGAATTCAAGACAATAAACCTAGAGGAGCTACCACTGTCAGTGATATCTGAAATATCAGTGAAAATGAAAGAGGGGTCAGAGGACTAGAGAAAGGTATTTTTCCATAAAGGGAAAAAAATAGTGTGTGTAAACTATGAGCCAGTGAACTTTTTCTTGAACAATTCCAGAATGTGCTGTTGAAACTATTGAGAAGTCAATTCACATCGAGAGAGTGTGAGGGAGAGGATAGATCTCCTATCTTGTTCTGGGCATGTTTTATAAAGAATACTGACAAATTGCAGCATATCTGAGATGATAAGGGCCTCAAAGTCATGTTAATGGATCTTACCTCTTACAAATACTTTGCTGAAGGGATAATGTTGTAAAAAATTACCCTGGCATGGATTCTGTCAATACAAAGTTATTATTAAATAAAATAAAATTAAAATTTAATTAAAAAAACAAATACTTTGCTGAAAGTATTAGCAAATACACTGAACAACAAGAAGCAAGATAATCAAAGGGAGAAAGCTCTAGCTTCTACAGGGATCAGGAGAAGCTTCTGGCAGAAAGTAGAATTTTAGCGGGAACTTGAAGGAAGCCAGGGGAGCCAGGAGGTAGAGATGAGGGGTGGGAGAACTTCAGACATGGAGTACAGTGAAGTTAGAATGAGGGAAAGACCTGGGAGAAAAGACAATGATTCCAATTTTGGACACGTTGAGTTTAAGCTGCCCAGTCTGAGCTATATTAGATATACAAGTCTTGAGGCTAGGGAGATAGGTTAGGGTTATCTAAGTAGACCTGGGAATGACTAGGATAGAGATGATAATTGAATCTGTAGGAGGTAAGATCACTATTCAAAGTAGTGAAAAATGTATTATATCAGAGATGGAAGGGACCTTAGAACAAAGAACGTGAGAACTGGAAGAGGTCTTAGAGATGCGGTAGTCCAACCCCTTCATTTTATAGATGGGAAGACAGATACCCAGAGAGAAGTGAATTCTCAATTAGCAGTAAAGCAGACAAATCCAGACTTTCAGATTGCTAGTTTGGGGTTCTTCTCCAGATCATTATCCCTATTCCCCAGAAGTCCTTCCCAATTAGGCTCCCATTTGAAATTTCTAGCTGTCATGGGTCATCTCAGAGTACCAAGCTGTCTTTCCCTGAAATAATTTCTGTATCTTCTTCTCCACCCTATAACCCCAGCATCCCATACCTCACTCCTGCCCCTGCTTGGGCCAAGGGGGGAAGAGAAAGAAGCTTCCCACCCTTCTCCCCCTTCTGCTGCCCCAAAGAAACTTCTCAAAAAGTCTTGGCGTTGCACAATTTGGACACTCCTTAATTTTCAGGGTAAGTGAGTGGAACTAAAGACCCATCTCCCCTCCTGTTTAAAATCTAGAAAATGGGAAGGAAGACAGAATTCAGAGATGGAAAAAAGGGAAGGGAATAGTGAAATGAGGGAGGGAGGTCCGGGGGAAGGAGGACACAAAACCAGGCATCCTGTCTCCTGGAGGGCCAAATGAAGAGCAGAAGATAAAGATGGAGGGAAGATAAAGAAGGGTGGAGAAAGGCAAAAGGAAAAGGGATATAATGGGAAGGGGGGAGAAAGGAAAAGGGAAAAGGAGGAAAGGGGAAAAGGAAAAGGGATTAGAACAAAGAGTGGAGTAGGGAAAGGAAGGAAAAGAAGGGAGAGAAAGAGAAAGAAAGGGGAGGGAGAAGGAAAAAGGGAAGAGAGAGAAAAGGGAGGGAAAGAAACAGGAAACAAAGAAGGGGAGGGAGGAGGAAAGACAGAGGAGAAACAAAGAGGAAATGGGTGGAATCTGTAAGAATGAAAGGGAAAAGAGAAGGAAGAAGATAGGGAAGAATTAAAGAAGGAAAAGAAAGAAAAAGAAAAAGGATTGAGGAGGAGGGAGGCTGAGGAAGCTGTGGAAGATCCCTCTTATCCCAAGCTTACGCCTTCTTTATGTCTGCATCCTGGGCACTCCTGTTGATGTCCAACACAGTGTAATAATCGAAACCCATGATTAGGCCGGCCTCTGCTGAGACCAGAGCAAGACAGTTCAAGGAGCAAGCAAGCCTGGCTGTTACATTGTGTTCTCTGGTTGCCAATGACAACCACCCCAGGGCACTGTGGGAGTCGGATGGTTTCCTGGCTTCTCTAAGGCAGAGATGCTGCACTCCCCTGGGACTCCCGCCCCCAAACCCGCCTGCCCTGCCCCCCCTCCCCTGCTGTGCTCCCTGGGACTCTAATCCCCAAACCCTCCTGCCCTGCCCCTCCTCCCCTGCTGTGCTCCCTGGAACTGTGGTCCCCAAACCCTCCTGCCTGCCCTGCCCCTCCTCCCCTGCTGTGCTCCCTGGGACTCCGGTCCCCAATCCCGCCTGCCCTGCCCCTCCTCCCCTGCCCCACTTTAAGCCGCAGGATGTAAGAGGAAGGAAGACTGAAAATAATGAGCAGACGGAGAGTAGGTGATTGCAGTCCTGGGCACCATTCCAGGAGGGACGGCCCTGCTTAGAAATGGCTTAGGGAGCCCGAGGCCCCTGGCCGCCCTGTGCCCACCCGTCCAGCCAGAGGATGGTAACCGCTAGGAAGGGTACACGGTAATTGCTCATTTCCAATACCCCTGCAGGGCTGCGGAGCACTTTCTTCACAAGGATCCTCTGCGTCTCACACAGGGCACCTCACCGCCAGGCTTTGCACAAATGACCCAGGAGAGGTGGAGTTCCCATGTGTGCGGCTGGTCCGGGAACAGAGGGACCGGGGGGAGCCCCTCTATTCCCCTTTGTGCTTTGCTGCTGATATATAATGGGGGGGGGGGTCCCAAAAGGCTTAGCGCAGTTTTAGTTTTAATACATTTTTAATAATATTCCCATCCCAATCTATATGCATATACAGGGGGCAAGTTAAAGATTATTAATTCCGTGGATAGTAAACATTAAAGCTTAACACTGCATTAAAACCTTTGAGAAACAATATATGTGTGTATGTATATGTGAGTATGTGTGTGTATATATTTATGTGTACAAATACAATTACAAAAATATACAAATACAAATGGGGAGTGGGGGATTCAGTTACAAATCGCCCTCTCTGATCTTTATTTATTTGTCGCATTTATAGCTTCCATTCTCTATTTCACTGAAACTGCTCTCTTCCAGTTACTAATGATCTCTAAATTATTAAATCCAACTAAATGCTTACTCTTCTTGGTGTGTGGCTCAGAAGGCTGAGGGGTCACCACTTAATAAAAAAGCTGGAGAGATCTCTACAAGCAAAGCAAAGTTTATTATACATTCTCGAGAGAAGGGCATCCCACCCGCTGAGCGGACAATCAAAGGGGGCAGGATCAATGCTTTTAATCCTTAACACAAATACCCCCTCCCACCACTGACTCTCACCCTCATTGGCTGAGGATCTTACATTCTAAATGCGGGAGCTACCCAGGAAATTGAACTTGACCAATAAGTACATAGTTGCCCAAGTTTGACTGAAATGGGGAGACACTGATGTCATGGGAGGATAGCAGGAAAGGGACTTGGGTATACCCTTGACTCAATGCTTAAAGTCCTTCAGGCCTCCTCAAACTCTTAAGTAGATGAAGCCTTACTCGATTTTCACAACTGTCTTGAAAGCTCTCACCTCATCTCGTTCATTGGCCTCTGCAGCCTTTGACAGTGATGATCAGCTTCTTCTCTTGGATACTCTCTTCTTTATGGGTTTGGGAACACCATTCTCTCTTGGTTCTCTTTTCTACCTCACTGACGTCTCCTCCTTTGTCTTCTTTCCCGGGTTCTCAACCAGAATATATCTTCTAATAGGGTTTTCTGTCCTAGGACCCTCTTCCCTTCTATCCCACTTCACTTGGTCATCTCATCAGTTCTCATAGATTTATTTGTCATCTCTTTGCTGATGATTCTCACATCTAATTATCTGACCTTAACCTCTCTCTCACATCTTTTAACTGACCTTCTGATAACTCCAACTGAGTGTTTAATAAACACCTAATATGTCCAAAACTAAACTTGTGTTTCCCTCTAAATCTTCACCCCCTCTTGCTTCCCTATTACTGTACTGAGCACCTGCATCTTCCTAGTCCCTCAGTCTCACAACCTAACAGAGATCCTGGATTCTCACTATTTCTCACTCCCCATATCCAATTTGTTGCTAAGGCCTGTGGATTTTACCTTTGCATAGTATTTTATTTTTTCCATATATATGCAAAGAATAGTTTTCAACAAAACTTTGTTTCCAAATTTTTCTCTCTCTTTCCTCAATTTCCCAAGACAACAAGCCATGCACTTCTTCTAAACATATTTCCAAATTTGTCATGTTGTGAAAGAAAAATCAGATCAAAAGGGAAAAAAAAACATGAGAAAGAAAAAAAAAAGCAACAAGGTGAAAATACTATGTTTTGATCTACATTCAGTGTCTATGATTCTCTCTCTGGATGTGAATGATCCTTTCCACACAAGTCTATTGAAATTGCCTGGAATCATCTCATTGTTGAAAAAAGGCAAGTGTATCACAGTTGACCATTGCATAATCTTGTTGTTGCTGTGCACAATATTCTCCTGGTTCTAATTACTTCACTCAACATCAGTTCATAAAAGTCTCTCCAGTCTCTCTGTATTCATCCTGCTGATCATTTCTTACCGAACAATAATATTCCATAACATTCATATACCATAATTTATTCAGCTGTTCTCCAATTGATGGGCATCCACTCGGTTTCTGGCCACTACAAAAAGGAGCTGTTACAAACATTTTTGCACATGTGGGTTCCTTTCTCTCCTTTAAGATCTCTTTGGGATACAGGACCAGTAGTAGCACTGCTGGGCCAAAAGGTGTGCACAGTTGGACATAGTTCCAGATTGCTCTCCAGAATGGTTGGATGTGTTCACAATTCCACCAACAATGCACCAGTGTCCCAGTTTTCCCACATCCCCTCCGATTCATCATTATCTTTTTCTGTCATCTTAGCCAATCTGAGAGGTGTGTATGTGGTGGTTCCTTTTTTCCACCCACACTGCCACCACTCTGGTACAGGCCCTCACCACCTCAGGGCTGACTTCAAAGGGCAGGGAAGCTTTCTGCTTAGATAAGAGAGGTGGGGTAAGTCAGCAGCCACTTTCCTCCCTACCTGGAAACAGGAGTAACTCTCAGGCAGTGTAGGGGCCGCATCTTCCACACTCATACTTATGTAGTCTGCAGTTCTCTTAGTCTTTCTGGAGACCAGGACTGGTTAGGAGACAAGTTGGGGGGGTGGATACCCCACAAACATATCAGATTTCCTGTGTGCCTCTCACTTCCTCTACCTTCTTCCCCAAATGATCCACTAACCAATTCCCGTTATTTCTGTCCAAAAAACTCCCAGAATTTCTCTCCAAAATATCCAAAATTCTGTGCTTGCAAAGTACTTGCAAAATTATTGAGATTTAGAGAAGAGGGGAGTGAGTGGCCCAGAGTTATTAAATCAGTAGCAGAGGAAGGCCTTTTGTGGTACACTGGAATAAATCCTGGTTAAGGAGCCAGAAGTTCTGGGTTCAGGTCTTACCTCTATCCATGTAGTTCTCTGGCCCTTGCTTTCTTCAGAAAGGATAGATTACAGTGGGTAATCTCTAAGATCTCTTCCATCTCTAAATTCTGGGATCCTCTTATCTGACCCTAACACTGAGTCACTGTTAATGAACTAGACAAAATGACAGAGCAGGAGGAAGCAGAACAGACAAACTCCCCCACATAGACCAGTCTAAGAGTGCCAAACCGTGATCTAAAATCACTTTTTATCATTTTTTCCAGCCCAAGATTATGACAGGCCAGTGAACATGGGAGGAGGCTCAAAGTGTCATTGGGCTAGCAGCAAGGATGTGCCCAGAGCTAGTCTCAGGCTGGGGCCCCGCTCAGGCAAGCAGTACGGGGTCTCTCAGAGGGGACTGGAGCACAAACTCAGCTCTCCAGTTTCTCCTCAGAAGGATCACGGGCTGGGCCAGCCATATGCAATGCTCCGAACCTTCTAAGTCTTCCTGCCATATGAGAGGGGCAGGGGCTTAGAAATCCCAGAAGGGCAATCATCAAACCATGGCTTTGCTATGACTGCATAGGCTCCCTGGCTCAGGTTGCCCTGAGATCCTAAGAAAAACACCAATATCTGTTTTATAGCAGCAGGATCTCAGGTCAGACACGCCAGGACTCCTCAAGATCATCACAAGTCGACCTGAAGTACATAGACTTAATACAAAATCCCAAAAAGAAAGGCTGGAGAATGAGAAAAGAGAAAAAGACTAAGAAATATTATGATGACAGGAACACTCAGGATACAAATCCAAAGAGAATAATTCCAAAATACCTACAAGCAAAGTCTCAAAGAAAAACAGGGCTTGGCCACAATATCAATTAAAATTGCTAGGAAAAAAAATAAAACAAAAGGTATTTTTTTTAAGTTCAAATTATATTATTAAATAAGAGTGACAGAGGAAAGAATTGGAAAGAAATGAGAACTTTGGCGAAAAGATTTGGAGAGAAGTAATAGCTTAGAAGCAATCCTTAAATAACAGATTCCTTGAATACTGACACGTATCAAACACAAGATAATGATTACACAAGAAGAGAAATATTAAAGTCACAAAATTGAAGAAAAAAAAAAAGAAAATGTTGAGACTCTGTTGGAATCTTTACAAACTGCTAACTCATTAGAATTGATATTTTGGGCCAGAACCTGAAACAAGGTACTAAGTAGAACTAATTAATACAATGCTTGTGTTTACACCTTTACTTAGTGGAATTCACAAGTATGTGAGATTCACAAAGTAAACTTTATAACTTTGTGAATTCACACCTCCCTTGAAGCTCTTAGGGCCAGAGAGCACTATGGGAGAAAACCCATAATCCCTCTCTCTGGTATATAAGAAGAAAACAGAGACCCTGTGGAGAGAATTCAGCCAAATTACATGGAGAGGGGAGCGTCAAGTCAGAAGAAGCCACAAGTCGGAATTGAGCTAGAGGCAGGAGAGAGCTCTTCAGAGGCAAGACAGATTCAACTTGGTGCTGGCTCTGGCGGCTGAAAAAAGCAGAGGCAGAAGCAAAGGACAAAGCAGCAAGAGCTCTTTTCTTTGTAGTGGCTAGAAAGTGGAAAATGAATGGATGCCCATCAACTGGAGGATGGCTGAGTAAATTATGGTATAGGAATATTATGGAATATTATTGTTCTGTATGAAACAACCAGCAGGAGGATTTCAGAGAGCCCTGGAGAGACTTACAGGAACTGATGCTAAGTGAAATGAAGAGAACCAGGAGATCATTATAGACTTCAGCAACAAGATTATACAATGATCAGTTCTGATGGATGTGGCTCTCTTCAACAATGAGATGATTCAAACCAGTTCCAATTGTTCAGTGATGAAGAGAGCCATCTATACCCAGAGAGAGGACTGTGGGAACTGAGTGTGGAACACAACATAGCATTCTCACTCTTTTTGTTGTTGTTTGCCTGTTGTTTTCTTTCTTATTTTTTCCTTTTTAATCTGATTTTTCTTGTGCAGCATGATAACTATAAATATGTATGAATATATTGGATTAAACATATTCTTAATCATATACTGGATTATTTGCCATTTAGGGGAAAGGGTGGAGGGAAGGAGGGGAAAATTTGGAACACAAGGTTTTGCAAGGATCAGTATCCATACAAGGCAGAGCCAAGATGTCTGAGAGCAACAGGACTCTCTGTGACCTCCTCTGACCTGCTCTCAAACCAACATCAGATTAAGCCTCTGAACTGGTTCTGGAGTGACAGAACCCACACATATTTGGAGTACAACACATTCCCAGAAGAAGATACCTTGGAAGAAATTCAGAACAGTTCGGTTTCAATCGGGTAGGAGGACAGTCTGCAGAGCCCAGACCACAGCACAGGGAGACTGAGGCAAGATGCTGGGGCTGGGAGTCAGAGCGTTGTAGATTCCATGTACCTGGGAATCTCCTGTGAGCCTGTTAGGTCACTCAGTCCTGGCTACAAGCAGGTGATTTGGCAGATTTGCCTTTTGTAAAAGACAAATTGTAAATCACTGACCCTGGAGGAACACTGGACCTAGCTGCCATTACCCAGCACTGGAAATCAATCAGCAGAACTGTCCTAAGGCAAATCAAAGCAGCTGTGGCTCCTTTGCATTTGGCAGACCTCAAGCTTTAAAAAATGAATAAAAAAACAAAAAAGAACTCTCACCATAGATAGCTGATGTCTTGACACAGCTGCTCGCATTGCTATCGCGACTGCCCTTCACCTCTGATCCCCCTCTGCTAGCTGGCTTCCTGTCGCAGCTGCCCATATTGCTATCACAATCCTTCTTCACCTCTACTGAGAATAAAGATTGAAGATTTTTCCCTTAACCTGAATTCCTGACTCCGGCTGATTTTAAATACGCAGTCATCATATTTGGTGCCCAAGTGTGGGAACCAAGGACTCTACTTTCACTGAAGAAGTCTCCGGTGACCAGGAACTTAGGTGAGTATAACCTTTTTTGGCTGAAATGAGACAGATGCTAGCTAAAGATTCTCTATCTCCCACCCCAACCCCCCCACCCCCAGCCCCACCTAGGAGTGGTGCTATAGAAAGCCTGCTTAAGCTGATAGAAGATCAAGGGCTACTTATAACTTGGGAACAGCGACAGCTAGACTTCTGGGTACATTAGAACGCACCTCCCCTTGGTTCTTAGAGGAAGAGCAAATCTCTCCAGATAATTGGACATTAATTGGGCAATAGCTCTCTGCATATTACAATGAAAATGGTCCCCATTCAATTTCCATCGAGGCATTCTATTTATACAATATCATATAGTTGGCCTTAAGAAATCAGATAAGCTATAGAAGAAAAGGAAAAGGCTCTAGGAATAGCCAAATGGGGAAGCCTGAGATAAAGAAGGAAGACAAGGAACAGATTAATGATCATATCCCCACAGGGCATGGAGACTTAAGTGAGGTGAATCTGAGGCAGCCTCAGCCCCACCTGAGGAGCAGGTAATTGACTGTCCTTCATCAACTCCACCCTCGGGGATGGAGGGAGGAGGAGTAGTTGGGGGGGAGGGAGGTAAGGGCAGTGACAGCACCAGCACACAGCACACCCCCTCTCTCCCCCCCCCCCCCCAGCATCCAGCCGCTCCTATGACTAGATTGCAAAAGGGACTAATCAAGACCAAAGCGGAAGGGAGAAATGTATCAGAATTTCAACACCACATTTTTCCTGTAATTCAACAGTTTAACTCTTCAGGTCAAGAAAGTAGAAAATATACTCCTTTTGATATAGATATCCTCAAAGACCTGAGAAAAGCTTGCACTCTTTATGGGGCTACATCAGCTTATGTTAAGATGTTATTACAGAATTTGGCTTTTGAAATCTTGACCCCTAATGACTGGAAATCTATAGCAAGGGTATGCCTAGAACCTGGACAAAACTATTTGTGGCTTTCTGAATATAGTGAGCTCTGTAGGATACAAGCCCAACAAAATAGTCAAAGTGGAGTTCATGCTAAAATCACCTGTGACCTACTAACAGGTGTAGATTCCTATGCAGATGTCGCAGTACAGATTAATTATTCCATAGCAGCATATGAACAAATTGCTGCTAATGCTATCAAAGCATGGGCTTCTCTCCACAATAAAGATGACAAGGGTGGGGCCTTCACAAAACTAACACAAGGGCCAAATGAACCCTCTGCTGACTTTGTGGGATGTTTGCAGACAGCTATCACAAGAACAAATGGGGAAAATGCAGTAACAGACATTTTGATAAGGCAACTTGTTAAGGAAAATGCTAATGAGGTTTACAGAAGAATTATACTAGGACTGCACAAGGATACTCCTTTAGAGGAGCTCATAAGACGCTGTGCCACAGTGGGCACAGATGCCTTTTATAGCCAGGCTATGATGCAGACTTCCCAAAATCCCAACATAGGAAGACAGGGTCTCTCCTGGCAACGGACTTCCAGAGAGACTTGTCAATGCTTTCAGTGTGGTAAAGTAGGGCATCTGAAAGCTCAATGTTGGATAGAGACAGAATGGGAAAACAAAGTGGGAGAACAAGACCTAATACCCCATGTCCAAAATGCAACAGAGGCTTCCATTGGGCCTCAGAATGTAGACAGATTCAGGGAAACAGGATGAGGGGCCCAGCCCCAGGGCCTAAGGCCAAAAACACTTGGGGCATGATGGCAGCCAATGGTGCACCCAGAGAGTGCCTAGAAGTCCAGTACCCAGACATGACCAATCAGCCAGAAAGCCATATGATGGGAGAAGGGGATTACACAATCAACCATCCAGGAAGCAACCTGATGGGAAAAAGGAATTACAATTGGGGAGAATAGAGCTGTATGCAGCTGGGACAACTGAGATACCCCCTGGAGAGGTGAAATCTGTTCCTCTCCAGCCTATGGATCCCTTGCCTCCAGGCACAGTAGGCTTGACCATTTCACCTCCTTTTTGTACGGACAAAACAGTATCCACTGTTTTGGGAATGTGGGAAACATGTAGATAATATTCCAGTCACTAATACAGGTAGACAATGTGTGACTTATCACCCCGGAGAAGTAGTAGCATCAGGTTTACTCATGCAGAATCCTAATAAGCAACCTGGTGATAGTCACCCAGATTCTGACTCCAGACCACAAAATCCAGGAATATACTGAACAGCAGCTGTAACAGCAGACTGATCTAAGCTCACAATCAATATAAATGGCCTACCATTAGAAGGATTGGTAGACACAGGTGCAGATCGTACAGTCATTAGAGGTGCCAATTGGCCCAGTCACTGACTAAAGATTAAAGCAGTCACCTACATGTCTGGAGTAGGAGGATCAATAGCAGTTGAAGTTAGTGCTGCCCCTATGAGATGGACTTTTGAAGGCCAAACAGGAGTTTTTACTCCTTTTATAGTTGAAAAAATCCCCATCAATCTGTGGGGAAGAGACGTTTTACAGAAATCAGGATTAAAAATGAGTACTTCGGTTTTTTTAAGCAGGCCTGCTGTTGAAGGCCTGCCAACACTTTCACCTGTTCCTATCTAATGGAAAACTGGTACACCAGTGTGGATAGAAGAGTGGCCCTTAGGTAGCAATAAAATTCAGGCCTTATTAGATATAGCACAGGAGCAGCTTGAACAAGGGCACTTACAATCTTCTCTAAGTCCTTGGAATTCCCCAGTGTTCGTTGTAAAAAAGAAATCTGGAAAATGGAGGATGCTCACAAATTTAAGAAAAGTGAATGAACAGATGGAAACTATGGGAACTCTTCAGCCTGGACTTCCATTTCCTACTCAATTGCCTAGAGAATGGCCTCTTTGGGTCATAGATATTAAGGATCGTTTCTATTCTATCCTTCTGGATAAGGAGGATATGAAAAGATTTGCCTTTTCAGTGCCCAGCGTTAACTTAGCTGAGCCTTATAAAAGATATGAATGGACAGTTTTGCCACAGGGAATGAAACACAGCCCCACTATGTGTCAAATGTATGTTGCTGCTGCTCTTGCTCCAGTAAGAAAAGCATTTCCAAAAGTTATGCTATTACATTATATGGATGATATATTGGGATGTGCACCTGAGGAACAAATGCTAGAAGCATGTCTACAAAAGATCATAGAAACACTAAGATACTACAAATTGCATGTAGCTGAAGAAAAAATTCAAAGGCATGCTCCTTTTCAATATTTAGGATATGAAGTATACCCTAAGGTGCTTACAGTACAAAAACTGTCCTTAAGAACAGAGAAGCTAAACATCTTAAATGATTTTCAGAAATGATAGGAGATATCCATTGGATGTGACCAGTGTTAGGCATGACTACCTATCAGAATGCCATTATATGACATTTTAAGGGGAGATAGTGCTTTAAATTCACCATGCCAGCTTACAAAAGAAGCTCAAGAGGTTTTGAAAAAAGTTGAACTGGCTTTATCCAATGTGGTTAAAGAGTCACTCAAAAATCCTTGGAAATATCAGTTTTTGCTACACAAGAGGCACCCACAGCAGTCCTTCATCAAAGAGACAGTGTGATAGAGTGGGAGAACCTCCCGGCACAACCAGAACAAAGCCTTACTCCTTACCCAGTGCTTGTGGCTAGAATTTTGTTAAAGGCCATTAAGCGAGCAGTACAATTATCTGGGACAAGACCTGATAAGATATACACCTTTTACACCAATACACAAATTAATGTGTGTTGTGAGACCATCCCAGAGTGGCAAATTTTATTAGCCATGCCTCCAAATTTTACACATGGGTCTCCATTAAAGATAACCAGACTTTTACATAATTGGCGATGGATTCTTGAAGAAAAAGTTTCTAAATTTCCTTTTAAAGGACCAGCTATCTTTACAGATGCATCCAAACATAATATTTGTGCTGTCTACTCTCATGACTTAACTATAAAGAGAGTAGTCAGAACTCCTTTTCAGTCCACTCAGCAAAACGAATTATATGCGATCATGCTAGCTCTCAATTATTATCCAGGAGCTATATATAAATATAATATCTGATTCAGCCTATTCAGTAGGTGTGGTACAAAGAATTGCCACAGCCCAAATAAAATTTGCAGCTTCTAATATATATCAGCTCTTTAAGGAACTTCAGGAACAAGTGAGAAAGTATCCAGGAAAGATTTATATCTTGCATGTCCACTCACATAGTGGACTCCCAGGCCCTATTTTTGATGGGAATTCTTTTTTTTTTTTTTTTAATATAAATTTTATTTTATTTAATAATAACTTCGCATTGACAGAATCCATGCCAGGATAATTTCTACACGACATTATCCCTTGCAATCACTTATGTTTCGTTTTTTCCCCTCCCTCCCTCCTTCCCCCCCCCCCCCAGGATGGCAAGCAGTCCTATATATGCTAAACATGTTGCAGTATATCCTAGATACAATACATATTTGCAGAACCGAACAGTTCTCTTGTTGCACAGGGAGAATTGGATTTAGAAGGTAAAAATAACTCGGGAAGAAAATCAAAAATGCAAATAGTTCACATTCATTTCCCAGCATTCCTTCTTTGGGTGTAGCTGTTTCTGTCCATCATTTCTCCAATGAAACTCAGTTAAGTCTCTTTGTCAGAGAAATCCACTTCCATCAGAATACATCCTCATACAATATCGTTGTCGAAGTGTATAATGATCTCCTGGTTCTGCTCATCTCACTTAGCATCAGTCCATGTAGGTCTCTCCAAGCCTCTCTGTATTCATCCTGCTGGTCATTCCTTACAGAGCAATAATATTCCATAACATTCATATACCACAATTTACCCAGCCATTCTCCAATTGATGGGCATCCATTCATTTTCCAGTTTCTAGCCACTACAAACAGGGCTGCTACAAACATTTTGGCACATACAGGTCCCCTTCCCTTTTTTAGTATCTCTTTGGGGTATAGGCCCAATAGAAACACTGCTGGATCAAAGGGTATGCACAGTTTGATAACTTTTTGGGCATAATTCCAGATCGCTCTCCAGAATGGCTGGATTCGTTCACAACTCCACCAACAATGCATCAGTGTCCCCGTTTTCCCGCATCCCCTCCAACATTCATCATTATTTTTTCCTGTCATCTTAGCCAATCTGACAGGTGTGTAGTGATATCTCAGAGTTGTCTTAATTTGCATTTCTCTGATCAATAGTGATTTGGAACACTCTTTCATGTGAGTGGTAATAGTTTCAATTTCTTCATCTGAAAATTGTCTGTTCATATCCTTTGACCATTTATCAATTGGAGAATGGCTTGATTTTTTATAAATTTGAGTCAGTTCTCTATATATTTTGGAAATGAGGCCTTTATTTGATGGGAATTCAAAGGCAGATAATCTTTTAACTATGTTAGCCAGTACACCTTTATTTCAGGAGACCCAGGAATCCCATTCTAAATACTCGTTTACTGCTCGAGCTTTGCGTTTACAATTTGGGATAACAAAAGAGGAAACTAGGAGCATAGTAAAAAGCTGTACAGCTTGCCTTCCTTTCCACATTCCTACACTGCCTCCAGGGAAGAACCCTCGTGGTTTGAGATCCAATGAAATCTGGCAAATGGATGTGACCCATTATAAATCTTTTGGTCATCTGTCTTTTATCCATGTTGTGGTAGACGCTTTTTCAGAATTCACTTTTGCCATACCAGCAGCAAAAGAGACAGCCTGAATGGTCACTGAATTCCTCATACAAGCATTTGCCATTATGGGTATGCCACAAGTAATAAAAACAGACAATGGTCCTGCATATACCTCCAAACATTTTACACACTTTTGTGCACAGTATAAGATTTTACACACCACTGGCATACCCTTTAATCCTCAAGGACAGGCAATAGTAGAGAGGAGAAACAGAGACAGTAAGACGCTGCTTCAAAAACAAAAGAAAGGGGAAGCCACAGGTAACCTAGAGAACTTCTAAATCTAACCCTCTATACTATTAACTTCTTGATTTTTGACAAAGATGCACTGGCTCTAGCAGACAGGTTTTATAACCCACTGGAAGGGCAGTGTCCAGTGCGAGCAGCTCCACTATCTTTAGATAATCACCAGGTGATGTGGAAAGACCCAGAAAGTGGTGAATGGAAGGGACCAGATAGGCTAACTGCTTGGGGAAGAGGGTTTGCTTGTATCTCTACAGGTGGAGAAGGAATCAGATGGGTGCCAACGAGCTGTATTCACCTTGTCCATTGCAGAGAGATGGAGCAGATCCTTGAAACGAAGGAGAAGACCCAAGAAATATTGGGTGGTTCTGTTGCTGATTGTGCTCAACATTGAAAGAACATGGTTTGACTCATGGACATAGAAAATTGTTGGACTTGAAAACCCTCAGGAATCATTGGATTCTCTGAGACATAAGATTGTTGTAGGACTTGAAAACCCTCAGAAATCATTGGATTCTTTGAGACATAAGACTTAAAAGCCCTCAGGAATCATTGGATTCTCTGAGAAATGATAAAACTGTTACAGGACTTCAAAATCTGCTGGAATCATTGGATTCCCTAACACATAAAAAGACTTTGGCAGGACTTCGAAAACTTGGGGGGATCATTGGATTCCCTGACATGTGAAGCAATGGACAATAGATTGGTTTTGGACTATCTCTTGGCTGCTGAAGAAAGCGTATGTGTGACTGCTATTTACATACTCTCCTTCTAGGACTTCTGGCAATCTTTTACAACACCATGTTGATTTATATTGTTTGTTATACCATTACTTGCGTGTACAATTCATGTTTGTTACAACACATCAAGTCTGCACTGACTGTGGGGAGGGTTATCACTAATAGCCTCTGCGTTATTGCTATGTGCTTGTGTAATACCTCCCATGCTGATGGGTTTGTGCATAATAAGACCCTTCAGCCCAGAAACCCGCTAGCAACCCCCCACTTCCCTTTGGTGCTTTTCATCTCCCTTCCTGAGATGTCAGGGAGGGCATGATTATCTCCTTTTTAGTGTTTTCATCTCCCTTCCTGAGAAGTCGGGGAGAGTGTAATCACCTCCCCTTGGGGGCTCTGACCTCCCTGAGGAGTCAGGGATGGCAACCACCTGTGTTTTAAAACAAAAGAAAGCGGGAGATGTAATGGGCTGAGGCTTGAGTTGATGCACTGAGGGCCCAAGCATGTGAGGTTCAATAGTAATTGGACCATACTCTATTAATATATATGCTTGGAGAAAGAATGGCCCCCGCCCACTCTTTGTGCAAGTCCTGATGTGTTGTATAGGAAATGACAATTTTGGTGGGAGGAGGCAGGGGAGTGGAGAGGGAAGGGGAAAGAGAGACTGCTGGCTAGCGTCTTGACACAACTGCTCACATTGCTATCGCGATGGCCCTTGGCTTCCTGTTGCAGCTGCCCATATTGCTATCCCAATCCTTCACTGCCCATATTGCTATCGCAATCCTTCTTCACCTCTACTGAGAATAAAGATTGAAGATTTTTCGCTTAACCTGAATTCCTGACTCTGGCTGATTTTAAATACACGGTCATCACAGAGAGAGAACAGACCTCAAATACTGAGGTTCCTAATGCAAAGCAACTCCAGAAGCCCCAAAGAGAGACATGAGCTGGTCCCCATTTCACAAGGCTGTCTTCAAAGATTTCATAAAGAATCGTAAAAGAGAGTTAGAAGAAAAATTAGAAGAAAAATGGGGAAATGAAATGAGATCATTGCAAGAAGGAATGGAAAAAGCATATAATGCCCTATAAAAGAAATAAGAAAAAGATACCAATTCACTGAAAAACAAAATTTGTGAAATGGAAAAAGAATCCAAGGAACCACAAAATATAATTGGCCAACTGCAAAAGTAGCTAAAAAAGGTAACTGAAGAAAATAGCACACTAAAAATTAGAATTGAACAAATGGAAGTGAATTATTCAATAAGACTTCAAGAATCAGTCAAACAAAAACAAAAAAAAAATGAAAAAATAGAAGAAAATATGAAATATCTCTTAGGAAAAACAACTGACCTGGAAAATAGATCTAGGAGATCGAAGGATTATTGGACTTCCTGAAAGAAAAAGAAAACTGCCCTGATATTTTAGAATCAGAAGGTAAAATAGCCATCAAAAGAATTCATCAATCACCTCTTCAAAGAGACTCAAAATTAAATTCCCAAGGAATATTGAGGTTAAATTTTAGAACTATTGCATCAAGGAAAAGATAGTGCAAGCAGCCAGAAAGAAATAATTTAAATACCAAGGAGGCACAATTAGGATTACCCAGGACCTACCAGCTTCCACCTTAAAGGATCAAAAGGCCTGGAATCTGATATTCTGAAAGGCAAAGGAACTTGGATTACAGCCAAGAATAAGCTATCCAGCTAAAATGAGCATTATCTTTCAGGGAAGAAAATGAACATTCAATGATATAGGTGAATTTCACCTATTTCTAATGAAAAGACCAGAGCTGAACAAAAATTTTGATCTCCAAACACAGAACTCAAGAGAAGCATAAAAAGGTAAAAAGGAAAGAACTCTTGAGAATTATATTTCTGTTATGGGTATACTTAGAGAATGCAAGTATAATTTGGTTTTATTATGATAATATGAAAAAAGAAACTAGTGGTAGAAAGGGGATCATATTGGAAAAAAGGAAAAAGGAGGTAAAATAAGGGAAATTACATCTCATGAAGAAGTAAAGAAAACCTATTAAAATTGAGAGAAAGAAAGGAATGCCCTTATGAGTATTGTGTGAATCTTACTCTCATCAGATATGGCTCTAAGAGAAAATATCAGACATATTTGGTTTCACAGAGAAACTTGTCTCACCTTATAGGTAAGTAAGAGGGAAGGGGGAAAGGAAAGAGAAAAGCATAACTCAGGGTAAATAAGATGGCAGGAAATACAGAATAAGTTATTTTAACTGAGAATGTGAATGAGATAAACTCTCCCCTAAAACAGAAGTAAAGAGTAGACTGGATTAAAAGCCAGAATCCTACAATATGTTGTTTACAAGAAACACATTTAAAGTATAGTGATACACACAGAGTGAAGGCAAAGATTGGAGCAGAATCTATTATGCTTCAGGTGGGAAAAAAAAAGGCAAAAAAAAAAAAAAAAAAAAGCAGGGGTAGCAATCCAGATCTCAGATCAAGTAAAAG